>NW_006439191.1:3354292-3368629 GCF_000325575.1 Pteropus alecto | reverse complement strand
TTATTTATTTGTACATATACATATTTATGTATATTTGAGGATTTAATTAAATGTATGTAAATTTATAATGTTCCATGTTTTTGAAGATTTCTGAAACTACATTAAATGTGATTTAAATGTTTATTTTTTATACCTACTTTTACGGTATTTGATTATATGTTTAATCTTTATTAAGTTCTTAAGTAATATCAATCAAAATTGGGATCATTGCTCTCTATAACATGTTTCCATTTTAATAAGAGACTATATTTTTAGGAATGTCATTCATACCTAGAATTTTCTAACCTTACAAAGAGAATGGTCCTGTAATTCTCCTTTAATGATAATTAGCTCTTCTTTATGAAATACTATCATACCATTTATTGCTATGTATATTTAAAATTATTCTGATTAAATGATCTGGAACATACAGTGAAATACAGTTAACTCAATAGTGTAAAATTCAAAATCTTTAGGAAAATGAGAGAAATAGGTCATAAACACATAATCATGCAAAATAGAAAAGAATGTAAAATTCCCTTACACATATATTTACACATATATAAAATGTAGAATATTATAAGTAAGTGCTGACTTTATAGCGAGTGCATAACTGTATGTTCTTTACAATGTTCAAATTTCAGTTTTTCACATGTTCCTTCTAATGATATTGTTTCTGTGGCAATTGATTCATAAAACACATTGTTAGAAATTCCATATTCTGTATAATTTTATCATCATTATTCAGTCTCATAGATTGTGTTTAATTTCACTCCTCTTTCTAGCTCAGTAGTTCAAAGGGGGTGGGGAGAAGGAGAGAAAGAAAAAGAGAGGGGGTGTGGGGGAGGGAGGGAAGGGGAGAGGGAGAGGGAGGGGGGGAAGAGAGAGAGAGAGAGAGAGCGCGAGAGAGAGAGACAGAGAGAGAGAATAAATCTTTTTTTTCTTTTTTAGCTGAAAGCATTTGAGGAAGGGACTAATTCCAGCAAATGCAGCTGAAGTGCTTATCCAGTTGTCAATTTGATTCTATATCATTTTGTTTGAATTTATAATTGTGTTACAGATTGTTAGTGTTTGAAAACACTCTACTTACTAGAAATTTGATAAGTGATTAAAAATTTGGAAAATGTTTCCTCCAAGTGTTTCTAAATAGATTTTACAAAAAAGCTAAACAAAGTGAGGTACCATGTGAATGATGATTTGCCCTCATAGTTTCACAGTATTTAATGAGTACAGTAATATGTTTAGGGTGTTTTTCCTCTCTATGCGGCTTTGGGAAATATATGAGCATATAGCTAACTTTCCACAAGAGGGCTTCATGTTTCAAATCAGCATTATCATACTTTTCTGGCATGAAGCCCAGAAACACCTATTGCTATTGTTAGTTTATTGTATCAAGAATTTTTTATTGAAATATTTTATAACTCTTCTGGAGAAGAACTTCTCGAAATATATATGTATTCATATGTGCACAATTTGAGAAAATACAGACATACATGTTCATATATTAATTGCATACTTGTTTTATTACATATGTATGGATGATCTACTACATATGATTATAATTTTATATTACTCTTCAGATTTTCTAGAATTTTTATATCATATAATAATATACATATATATTCTATGTATCTTATCTATCAATCATCTATCATCTATCATCTATCTATCTATCTATCTATTATCTATCTATCAATCAAGAGATGTATTATAAAGAATTGGCTCATGTAATTATCAAGGCTGTGAAATACCAGGATCTGCCATTTGCAAGCTGGAGACTAAGAAATGCTGATGGAGTCATTTGTCTGCGATTCAGGACCTAAGACACAGGAGAGCTCTTGGTGTAAGTCCCCATCCAAGAGAGGAGATGAATGTCCCACTCTTTTTGTTCAGGCCCTTAACAGATTGGATGAGACCCATGCATAACAGGGAGGGTATTCTGCCTCCTGGGCCTACTAATTCAAATGCTAATCTTATCCAGATTCACCCTCACAGACACGCCTGGACTTTTCAACAATCCAGGCACTCTGTGACTCAGCCAAGTTGACACATAAAATTAACCATCACAGCACTACTTCTCCAGTTCCAAAAGACCAAAATGCTTACAGTCAACCCCTGATCTCTAAGATGTTTTTCTCCACATTATTCACTACTTAATTATTTATTATTCTACATATTACTCGCTAGTAAATGAGTCATTTTCTATTTTCCCCTTATTGTTCTACTCATAATTGCCAATTGTACATTACTTGCTTTGATGATTAATGTCAATATTATGATTAAAATATTATGCTCCAAGCCCTTTCTTTTTATATGCTTTATCTCATGTAATTCTATTAGATGTTTACTGTGATTAAATTGGTTAATATTAGGTGTTATAAATGGGATAAAAATTCATGTTTCGTAGACCAGTGAGATCGGAATCAATTATAGGAGGAGACGACATTTAAACAATGTCTGTGTTAGAAAACAAGAAAAGTCATTTAAGTTAATATTTCTCCAATTTGTAGGGTTAGTTGGAGAATCTAAGATATAAATTTAATGTACGTTGATGTTAAATTCGCAGTAATAGAATTTAACATTGGTATGTACAGCATGTATATAGGTTTGGGAAAATAGTCTATTAAGGAGTCCATTTTCCTTACCTTTCTAAACATCTTTTGCCATATTTTCATAAGATCAAATATGTCACTAAATTTTATTTTAGTACCATGTATCTATGTATATATCCATTTACACAGACCTTATGTATAAAATGATATAATTTGATCTTTTATGTGGATTTTCCTAAGCTGCTAAGCAATGAAAATAGTTGAAAGGAAACTCAATTCTCATAATAATGTTTATTAAACCTTTGAAATTGATGGCTCATGGTATGTGTGAAGGTAGATGAGACTATATTTTTAATGTGTCAATAATGAAACTGGAAATTTTAATTTACGAAATGTAGCTTGAATCTTAAGATGTCACGTCATTTTAAAGCCACAGTGATCTATTATTTTTATTATATCCATAACTTTCTGACTGATTTCCTTGGTGAGTAACCTAATAAAAACTATAAGAATATCTAAAAAACAATAAATATGAGCTTCCTATTTTCACAATGTGACAAGGCAGAAGGCTTTAAATCACACCTACAGAGATTGTAAAATGCATCACCTGTGATGATGAGCAATCTAAGTCACAGTTTATAATACCACTTGAATTGGAGAGTACATATTTGTGCATGAAAATTCATAAACTTTGTCCTACCTGGTGTTCTTACTGCACTGGATTGAATGACTAATCCCTTCTAGACTCAACAAGTGGTCACTGAGCATCTACCAAATGTAAGCCATGAAGCTGGCTGACATGAACACAACGACGAAGGAGACAGGCTTGTTTCTGGGCCTCGGTGATTTATAGTCAGAGGTCCAGAAACAAAGAGTTTAAGTGCACTAAGAATGAAAAATAACTGCTAGTTGTGTAAACTGAAGAAAGAATAAGTAATTATACGGTATGGAGACTAACACAGAACAGCACTTTACAGTCAATGTCTCATGAGGCTACCCCTGGTCAGTGATAGATCTGAGCTCTGGTCACAGAGGCTGGGAGCGAGTGTGTTCCATCAGGCTTGGGGACAGGCATGAAGCGGTGGGGCCAGCAAGGGTGTGGTGAGTTTGAAGACAAAGGACAAGAGAAGTGGAGTGTTGTAAACTACAGAAAGAAAAGTTGAGTGAGGTTAGGGAAACGTTTAGGAGTAATGTAGTTCAAAAAGAGAATTCAGATTTTATCATCAGTGGAAATCTCTATATGGCTTTAAGTAGGAAGTGGTCCAAATCACATTAGGAAAAAAAAAAGTGCTCACGATTCTCCTCAGGAAGAGGAGGAGTGGGGGGTTTGATTAGGAGGGTATGACGAGAGGATGGAGGCCTGACGTTAGAACAGTGACTGATGGAGAAAAGCAGGCACAAGCATTGCCAAAACGCTACCTGGATGTGCTATTAACTTGAATCAAATCTTCTAAATATTTACAGTATAAAATTAGGACTTCAATAATTATTCCCATTGGAAAGTCTGTATCAATTCAATTTTAAAAATCGGTTTATAGATATTTCCTGGTTAGTGTTTTCCTCTTATTTCTTGCTACTACACAAGGGGGTGCAATAAATGAAGCACCCTATTCTTAGTGTTTTATTTCTTTTCACAGCCTTTTTACCAAACTTCAGTATTATAAATACTAGAGCCATTGCATCAGAAATGTGGAAATAATGCTCATTAGACATTGCATTTTAAAATAAAATCAAAGATTTTTTTTAAGTTACTTAGCTTATAAACTTCATGCAGGTGAAATAATGTCCTCATCTTGGGAATAGATCTTTCCAGCATGATTGGAACATTTTATACTCGGTTAAATTCTAGAACGTGGAGTATTACTCTTGTATTATTTAAAAACATTTATCTTTAGTATGTTTTGATCAACTATTGCTGTGATCCTTATTTACTTTAGGGGTTGAGATTTTTCAGTTTTCCTCCTTAATATAATTAATTCTTGTCATTTTAAGAAAAAAGCTTTAGAAGCTGGGCAGTCCTCTCCATTTATTATTCTCATCACAGTGGGGGTGGTGAAATGCCACTTTATTATCATTAGAGTCCAGATGAGTCTATTGAGTTTGCATGGTTGGGACGGTCTGATGAAATGCTTCAACTTCCAGTTGGTAAAATTTTGATCCATCAATATAAAGTGCTGAGGTGACATATCCTGCTTTAAATCGTGCAGGGTATTTTTAAGTCTTCAATTACGATACTCAACATCAATGCACTACAGTGATATATTTAAGTTAAAAATATCCTACTGACTTTAAGTGCTATAAATTTACCTTTTGTGAGTGATAATTATAAGTTTGACATTACAGAGGACTGGCAGAGTCTCACCATTCTTTCAGCAAATATTAAGATGGAGTTCTATTTTTTTAATGGTCTATTTTAGTGCAATCTTTTCATACCCTTCAGGCAAGACATTAGTATAAATCAGGTAACAGTTTCATATGTGTACACACATCACAGTTTGATTATATTATCAACATTGTTTAAATTTTCACAAGAAAAGCCAAGGCAGAACACATATAAATATGAAAATAAGACAGATGCTAGACAATTAGACACTTCTGTTAAATCAACCCAAAAGTAGGAAGACTATCTTTGAAATGTATAAACCAAACAGCATGTACCTAAGTGATATAATTTGTTGATTAAATCAAATATATGTTAATTATATGCCAAAATCCACATGAAAAGAGAGGGAAGGAAGAAGGAAAAGGAGGAAAAGAGAAATTATGTTTACTCATAAAGTTTACTCTAACGCATCTGAACAAAAAAACACAAGTATTTTGTTTTAAAGGAGAATTCCACGTAACTCCCAACATAATTTTAATTGAGAGCCTATCTCATTGGCTAATGTAAGACTATTTTCAATTATGCTGACAGCACCTGTAGAATAAAACTTTCACGTTTCATGCAGTGCTCTTTCTTTTCCCCCAACAATGCTCGCCTTCTGACAGACATATTGTCAACTGTCACATTATCAAATAGGAGGAAGAGGTCGAAGTGTCAATAGGAAGAGCTGTTCAGCTAGCTCTGGGACCTCTTTGGAAAAGAGTCTATGAATTGCTTTATTCTTGTTGCTAGGACAACACGATAAACTTGATTATAACACCCGGGCTAAAGGCAAAAATTCCATTGTTTGAAAAAATTGAGCCCGATGATAAACTTTTCTCCTAATTTCCCTAAGATTGATTCTGAGTTCTCAAATCTGAGTCTGAAATTTTTACTGATTGTCCTAAATAGGAAAAATATATATATACATGCTGAGAAACATACGTCTCAGCATTCTAGTTTCTCATGTTTTCTGTTCACCTAGGAAGAGAGATAAATTTCTTAACAATATGTTTATCTGTGTAGCTCATTTTGTTTTTAAAATAGGATTACTATGAATCTTATTTTCATTTTGGAATAAAAAATTGATTCAGCTGAAAACAAGAAAATAAAACTTCTGAACAAAAAAATAATTTATTGGAGATATATATGCATTAATTTTTAAAGTTATTAAGCCTCCTATTCTAATAAACATGTGAAACAATAGCTTTTTTTTATTCACCAGGTCTTCAAGGGATATTTTAAATCATCTCTCTAAATTTACTATATTTACTATAGAAAATAAGAACAAAGAATTGTTTAAAAGTCTCGTCCAGACTACTCTTACAAAGAAAGGGAATCGATCTGAGGTAATAGAATGAATATAAAACTTTTCTTAAGACTAAGGCACTCAGACTTATACTGAAGAAATTAAACCACTGTCTTTGTTTCCTTGAACTTAGTTATGCACATGCTAACTATGGAGAAAGAAAGAAAAGGAAAAAAAAACACCTCTTCTAATAGGAATTTTTTAAATTGAAAATCGTATATAATTAAAATCAATACCTTAAAAAGAAACTTCAGAATTAACCCAAGTTAATACCGTATCCTATTGATAAATGATAAGGCAATATAGAATGTAAATATATACATATACACACATACATATATATATAGTTTTTTTAATTTAAAAATATGAACCCAAAGCTTATTTTTTTAGATACGGGTTCTGTGAGGTACTGACCTCCATTCTGTCTACAGAGAGAAAGCAACTGGTATGCCAAGTATCAGAGCAAGAAAATTAGGCTTACAGAGGTTAAATTGCCCAAGGTCAGTTTTTAAAAAGTGGCAAAGACAATCTGTCTCCAAAATCTCTGCTCTCAGCCTCTGGTAGAAACATGCAGAGTTAAAAGGAGTTATTTTTCTCTTTATAAATTTTCCAATGAAGAGTTTTAAAAAAATGAGAAAAACAGAGTGATAGCAATATGTTTCTCCACGTGATGATATCCCATAATAATGGGGCCAGCTTACCACAGTGATTGATGCTATTTCCCTTGGATCAACGTTACAGAATTAACTACATGTCATGGGATTTTTACTATAATAATTACAAATATCCTCGTAATATGTTTTTTAATTACAAGTGTCTATTAACACCTTGACACTTTGGGAAATTAGGCATGAGGAAAAATTTGACTAAAGAATCTAAAATCTTTCAAATATTATTTCTGATTGCTTATCCATTAAGCACTCTACATGTTTCTCTTGCTTTTTGAATCACTGCACTAAGAAGAATGTCTTGATTTTTCCAATGGCTGTCGGCAATACATGTTATGTTTTACAACTTTGAAATATGAGGTAAATGCCTGAGTAAATGTTGTGATACAGTACAACATGCATTACATTTTCTTCCTGCAAACTTGATTTCTTCTTTTATATGGCCATAACTTTTTCCAGACAAGAAAACCAACAGGTAATTCTGTTCTTATTATACACCAGAAAAAAGAAAGCAAACTGGGATAGAAAAGTAAAATTTACCCTTTCATACCAAAATCACCAATCTGTTTCCATTTTCTGTGGAAATCAATGAGACGTCTCTGTTCTTGTTACACTGTTCACTATTTTCATCTCTAGATGCTATCAATTATGTGTCCATGCCTCACATGAAATTCCATGTAATTTTCATGTAAATTATACATTTCTTTTGCTCTAACTAAATACTTCAGTGTTCAGTATCTGAAATTACATCCCAAGTCCTAATGTGCATTGACTCATTCTAAAATTTCATTTTAATGGTTTCATCTACTTATTCTTGGGTGTTTCCCTAGGTTTTGAATTCCTATTAATTTATCTGATCTTTGAACATCTACACATTCACCTCCCTTTCTGAATATCATATATCAAAGTCATATCCAGGTACCATTACTAGGTTATTTAACATTCATAATTCCATTGTTTAGAAGCTGGGATCCTAATCTCATTGAGCACTGGCTCCCAAAATGACTTGGGAAACACAACTGTTTACAGCTTTCACAACTTAAAATGTATGATTCCCCCCACCAGTGAGACTTGGCTTCCTTTGCTAGAATTTAGAAGACTTTGGGAAAGGCTTCTTAACTGAGCCAGAAACGCCCCTATCTCTGGACAAGTCAATGTTGTTTACATGCACATAGCAACCCAGTGTGTACCATGTGGTCAGAAGGAAGGTGTGTAGTCTCGAGAAGGGAGAAACACTGGGCATACACTCTATCTTTCCTGACTAGTTGAGACCTTTTAAAAATTCTAAATGTCAGAAAACTCAAGAAAAACTGCTTAAGAAAACAATAATATAGAGGAAAGTCTACAGGGGATGGAAATATATATTGAGTGACATCATGCACATGATATAGTGTCTTTTCATCAAAGGGTGAAATAAAAGATTGCATCCACCTACTGAGTCCAGATCCAAATTCTGGATCCCGGAGTATTTTACATGCCTCTCTGTTGTGTTGGGTCAGGGTGAGAATTCTAAGGCTAAATAATGAATTCACTTTAAACACATTAAATAAAAATGATGGGTAAAAAAAAATGATTTAGTACACTAGAGAAAAAAAAAGCAGACATTCATATTTGGAAAAGAAAAGATGAAGAAACCACACAGAGTAATAAATGACAGTATTAAACTTAATGAAGCTTTACTTGAACTGCTTAAATGAAATACTTAATAGAGTAGTATGTTATTACAACCTGGAGCTTTACAGAGAACTTATAAGTAATTTGTTGATGAAGAAATCAGTTCCTGATTTATTTCTTCTGGCTGTAATAGTACTGATTCTTACCAAATTGCTAAAGTTCATGTTCCTATTCACTATCTGGGAGGGTCTATTAGGAATTATGTAGATTTTTAGGAAAAAAATCCCAGAATTACTTTTATTCATTTAAATAATTATTCACATTTTGAGTTTTTTGCAACCTATACTCATTATAAACAGAAAAACTTCCCTTTTCTGTTGTGATTTTGCAATGATACCTCATTTATACTCTCGACTTGAGTAGCATAGTGAAGAATAAATTGAACCCACGTAAAAACAGTCAACTTACTGTGCCCAAACGAAGTTCGGAGGCTCTAAAGTGTATTTCAACTAAGTTTCCACTTCTGGGGTTTCTGAAAAATAAATCATGATATACAACATTTCAATGCCTTGAGAGAACAACATACTGTTGCAAGAAAAATCAGAACCAAAGTAAGAGTGCTTTTGTTCCATCGCACCATGAAATTCTGAAGACAGTGGCTAAAAGCTGACTTGAAAATTTTCCATCACAGTTTTCTACAAGGAGAATTTGTTTATTTTCATCATTTTTTTGCTCTTTTTTGTTATTGCTGTGTAGTTTTAGAAAGAACAAAAAAAAAAAGGTAAATTAGAATAACTTCATACTTTCTTCTTACTAACCTCAACAAATACCACTGACATTTTTGCAAGTTTTTTTGTTTGTTTTGAGCTCTGTATAAAGACTTAGGTTTAGGAGCACAAACTCCTAAATAGAGACAATCTTAAATACCTATAGTTGGGACTTCAATTTCTCTTAAAAACGCCCTGTCAGTTACCAAATTTTTATGTACTAATTCACACAGATAACACATATAGATACACCTTATATTTTCCTTATAAGACAGTTTCCTACAGAATTTGAAAAGAAATGTGACATATTTTGATTATTTCGTGAATTGCATCAATTTGAGAAAAACATTTAGGAAGTAACTCTATTGTACACATAAAAGCAACAATAAAAATATAATGCCTGGACTTGCAGATTATGTTGTATAGAAAGACATTAATTTCTTTTTAAATACGTAAAACATTAAATTCCAGGTATATAAGTTTTACTCATTATTTTTTCCCAAGTCAGCCTTTTTTTTTTCAGAAGTAAACCAAAATAACATTTTTTTCTAGTCTGTATGTTTTAATGTACACAAAAATAGGATAGTCAATGTTTATAAACAACATATTAAAATTTGAAGTTTGTTTATTCTAACCTCTTCTAACAAGTAACTTTTATTTTCTGATATTTGCATGTTTTCACCACTTAGCCATCAAAAGAGTTACTTTTAAGTTTTTCATTTCAAAAAGTGGATTGAAGATTTTCAAATAAATAAAATGCAATAAATCTTTTCTTTCCCAAAAAAGTTCTATTTATTTTGTTCATAATATTCAACCCTGATCTCCATGCATTTCCACTTGTGGATTTCGAAAGGGGCATTATGTGTTTTAGGGAATAGCCATTGCTTGTATTCCTTTGAAACTCTATTCCCCAAATGGTCTCCTTCCCTTCACTCCACCTGCGCCTCCCTCAGACCAGAGCAGCATACAGCTTGTTAGTGCTCGCCCCAGGTCTCCTGTCCTGCTTTTCTTCCCTAAAGCACTTGAAGATTTAAAAATATTTTGCGGTTGGAGAAAAAACCCCAGGCAAGAGATTCACCTGAGAAAAATATCCATTCTTCATGATTCCTTCTAAGAAGGCATATCCATCACTTAAAATATTTTGTTGTAGGGGTATTTTGATTTGTTTTGCTTTGCTTTTTTGAAGCAAAGACCCATGGTGAAAAGGAAAAAAAAGTATTTACCATTAGAAAAATAAAAGATAACTAGAATCTCAGTAAAAAATAAAACCATTAGAAAACATTTCTTTTACCTCAATTATTTGTCTTATTAATTTCTCTAACTTACTTTAAATTGGTGCATAGCAATGCGTGGTATATATTCTTGATCTTACAAGTTGCTTTTTAAAATCTGGTTATTTCAAATGTGTTTTGTTGGTGGTGTTTTAATTTTTCCTACAATATCAATATTATGAGTAGATGGGGCAAATCACCACTTATGATACATAATTCCAGAATGGCAGAAATCTCCATCTAAAGCATCTTTATGTTATGTATATATTTCATATCTGCATATTAGAAATTTTAAAGATTTGAGAGCAAATATTCCTTCTGTTGGGTCTATACTGTATAAGTTTCAGGAGCAATATTAAATTGAAAATATCAGTACAGAGAGTTAGATTTTAGGACAAATTTATCTAGAATTTTAAGGGAATTGACTGACATCTACCTGCAAGTAACACCTTAGGGGAATGGAAGCCAATTCTTGCTTCTGGATGGGATAATGGAGCACTAAGAATGGGGAGAAAAGACTGTAAAAATGGAAGGACATCTATATAATTGCAAATAGTCCAACATTTTGGTCAGCACAAACCGTAAGTTCAAACTGATATAACAGACAGAAATAAAACATAACTGTGTTCTCTTGATGTATGTCAGATTTATGTATATTCTTTTGATTTTTTTGCATTATAAGTAATATAAACAGTTTTGAAGAAAAGATGTAGTTTTCATAATTAAGAGAGAAAATTAAAATTCCAATTCTAATTATACTTCAACTTAATAGTTGTCTTCTCAGAAATGAAATGGATTTTTATAGACACATTCCATTGTTGTTAAGTATATAAAAGATTCTGATAAGTAATTCGAGATTTATTTAATAATAAAATAATGTAAAAGTTATCACTATAAAATAATATGATGTAATATATAATAATTATTAATTTGGTCAAAAGACTTGAAATAAACTGTAATAGGAGATTCACTTTAACTACTTTCTATTCATTCCTAATTTTGCACTATTTCTATATGAGAAGTCTTCACAAAAGGTTATCAATGTATATTAGGTTGATTCTGATATTAAATTACATTTTTTGCAGCATTTCTAACTTAAGCTTAGTAATTACTTAATGTTTTCATCAAATTGAATAATATTAAATTAAAAGCTTAAAGTGAGATAAAGCTTTATTAGAAAGCATTTATTAGAAAATGCTTTATTCTTTTCATTCATTCTACTATATCGTGGCACTATGATATAAGTGCCAGGGAAAAAAAAAGGATATGAAATTAAATTTTAGGCAGATTTTTCCCTCAATGACCTTCCAAGATAGTTGAAGAAATAACCAAAAATGATAATAATAATAGAGTTAGACAGAGCCTTGATAGATGATAGATAGATAGATAGATAGATAGATAGACAGACAGACAGAGAGATAGACAGATAGAAAGAAGGATGGATGGATGGATGGATGGATGGATGATGGAGATAAGTATATGAGGGAATGTTAACAAATGAATAAAAACCAAAAACGAAATCATGTAACTCAGTGTTGATTTGGGTCTCGCATTCATATGCTGGCTTTGAGAAGATTTAATGTGCAGGATCTTGTAAAATGAACAGATTCAGATAGAGAACAAAGAGATAGTAGAGAGAAAGAAGATTACAGTTATTATGAGCTCAAGGTGTGATACAGATTGCTCAAGTTTAAATCTTGTTCTGCTAACTCCTCCAGCTCTGTGGCTTTAGGTAAGTTATCTAACATCTCATCTATAAAATGGAGCACTGTTAAGAGTACCTACCTGCTCATAGGCTGTTATAGCATGAACTAAATTAATAAAAGCAAAACACCAGAGCAACATCTATGTAAGTGTTCACTCTTATTGTAGGTGTGGGGGACAGGATGGCATGGAAGCATGTTATGACACTGCAGTGCCCTGCCTGCTCTGTAATCTGTCAGTTCATTGTCTACAGAATTTAGACTTTCCAACTTGTTGAAATCATCAGTCTGTTTGTTTCATTACCTTAAAATGCTTATTCTTTTCATTCAACCTATCACATTTCAGTGTTATGACATGCAACATTTAATTTTTAATTTGCATACTTACACTCATTTATAATTCATTTATGCATAGTCTTTACATAATTAAATCCAGGTATTATGCTAGTGATACTGCTGATACATACACTGAAATGAGTTGTATGAGAGGATTCTATGACTCATGGATTGTGATTCAAAAGTTACTCAATACGGTGTAAGATCTGTGACATATCCATGACTCATAGAGTGAGAAAATTTCATCTCTCTGAAGAAATTGAATTTTTGCTTCATTTATCTTAAAACACTGGCATTCAGTATTCACTGACACATTGCTTTAAGGTGACAGGATTTACTGACAATAGTTAGTCTTTGACTTAAAAAATAAACTAAATTTACTTATATAAGGTCAATTAAACAAATCTGGCTTTTAGCACCTAAAAAATTAGTTTTCAAGATTGATGGAATAATAAATGCACTCCTGAAGTAAAAGACTTGGAGAACTAAATATTCCATTCATTTTCACTTTCCATATTATCAAACTTAATAGCTATAATAGATTATATAATTGATTGATATATGCAAAGCATTAAGCTAAGTTCTTTCCATGTATTAATTCACTGAATATTGATAGCAATCTTTGAGGAAAACGTCATTATTGCCTCAATGTAAAAAACTAAAATTGTATTACTTTACTGTATATGTTTCTTTTTCCATATATACCCTGGCTATCATATAAAGTAGTTGAGAAATAAGATCTTAATTTAATACTGTTCTGTCATCTCTATTTGCCCTACCTGGTGCTAACACCAAATTAATGGTCAGCAAACATGAGCTACTAAATAGAAATGGTAAATTCAAGGATGAGATTTAAATAAAATTATTAAGTATTTAAAAGAATAGGTTATAATTTGAAGTTTAGAGTAACATATTAAATACTGTGAGGTCAGAAAGAATAACAATTATTTACTTCCCTAATAGACAAAACTAATTATTTCTTAAATACTACAAGCTTGTGTATGAGTTACTCTAAGTGTGAGACAGCTATTTAAAATTTCTTTCACATGTAATCTAATCAAACTCAAACTCATGAGTTAGGATATGGAGAAAAAGAATTAGAGGTAACTTACAAGTAATTTTATAGCAGAAGTATTGAGATTATTTATTCCAATGTCAGGTAGCTGTGGCCTCTTGACAACTCCAGTGAAATTAGGGCCCCAAATTTTTAAATACAACTTAGAAATGATCAATTTTAAACTTTGACCACAAACACAAAACAAAACAAACAAAATCTCCTGAAATCTCACATTAAAAATGCATTTTATAAGTAATACATGTAAAGCTTTATAGAAAGTGGTTATGGGGTCAGTTCTTAATGAGATTTAACTATTTAATATTGACAATGCTGAATTGATGTCCAGAGATCGTTATTTTGAGATCTCTAATTGTTCACTAACTAAGTAAAAACTTAACTCAGTTTATTTTATTTATCTGATAAGTGTTACAACAAACCACTTAATATATTTAGGTACTAATTAATCTCATAATTGAAATGAAAGAATGGTCCTAGCTGATTTTTGAGGTCCCTTTCAGCTCTAAGATTCTACTTTATAGTTTCCAAATATACTTTATTACCTGAAGAATTGGTTAATGTTTTGGAGGTTTCTGAAAGCATTTCATCTGGAATACATATAAAGAAATCTATTAAAAATAAAATTGTTTCCACTTTTGGAAAATATACAACATAGATTATACCAAATCCATCATATAGAAGATATTTTGTCATTTATGTAC
>NW_006439191.1:3346353-3354248 GCF_000325575.1 Pteropus alecto | reverse complement strand
TATGTTTTGGCCCCATTGTCACCATTTCTTCCTTATAGCATTTAAAGGGTTAATTGAGAGTAAATATGCATCAGGTCATTTTTTGTGCTCAAGCTTTTAGACTCATCTAGTAGGCTTAAACTATCACATGCAATATTCTACCATCTTATTAAGCTTATGTTATAGAAATGAGAGGAACTACTGATTATTTGCACTTAGAAGCCTAAAAGGAGAATCTGAATCTTAACTAGTAATTAAGAAGGCCCAAACTACACTTTAAAGAAAGCATCTGTTATTTGGGCATGCCATTTTCCCTTTTCTCTTTGTGAAGAATAGCCTTGAATTTAATTGTACATTATAATTGCACATTATTCCTTTTGAAACTGCTAAATTATTCTTGTAATTCTCTCTTTGTGTGTCTCTTCATTTTTAGCCAAACTATTTTTTCACCAATACATTCTTACTGATTCTTTAATTAAAATATTTTTGTTTCTTCTTGAAAATGGCTAAATAGTTAACGCCTCATTCTGCACTGTTGGGAAGGAGACATAAGAGATTTTATTTAAAAAAAAATTTTTTTTTTCATTGAAACAGAAAACAAACCTTAAGTTCATTCAATGCTCTCTTCATTCTGCAAGCAAGCATACACTTTCACAAAGAAAGAGCACTGCAATGACAATGTACCTTATGCAGACACTAGTGCTTCAGATGAAGGTTAATGGATTGAATTGCAAGAATACCAGTGGACAGACTGTAATTTGGAATGTCTAATGAAAGCCCGCAGTAGGACATGAAGAGAAAACATCTGCTTGTTCACAGTAATGGCTGTCTTTCATTCTCTCTATGTATTTTTGTTCTGTTTTAATAGGCCATTTATAAAAATCACATATGCTCATTAATCTCGGGTTATATGAAAAATGTAAGGCCATGTTGAATTTCAATAAAGAAATTTCCTCTTTTTAACCTTCTTTCAAACAAAAGTTTGAACCAGTGATGCATTATATACTAAATGTTGCTTACTGCTATTCTACAATGGAAATTATACAAATGTCAAGTGTTTCTTTGATTTCTAATAAGTACCTATTTTACTAAATCTTATGACTAAATATATTTATTGAAACATTGGTTAGTACCACCAGAAATACTGTAGATGCATTAAATAAAATGAAGAAACACATCATGACCCATGGGCTCATGTCTTACATTGATGTTACTAATAGTGTTCTTCTCAGTTTTCACTAACAAGATGAGGACTTTTAGGATAGACGCAGTAGGCAGGATTCTAAGATGATCTGTAAGATCACAGCTCCCTTGTATAAATTTCCCGTATGATCGCCTACCCGTGAATGCGGGCATTACCTGTGAATACAATGAGGTTGAGTAACGGACCAGTAGGCTTTGAGTAATGAGAATGAAGATGATCTTGGGTCAGTTTTAAAGGAGGCTTTTAAAGGAGATAAAGTGTCAGAGTGCTCCTGCCTGAGGAAGCAACATTTGAGTTGGGAACGGACTATAGGAGGCACGTAACAAGTAACGGGGAGTGGAGTTGAGGCAGCCTCTAAAGGAAGATCTGCTTCTAAGCTCATTCACGGTCTCAGCAGGATTCAGCTTCTTGCGGTTGTGAGATTGTTTCCTCCTTGGCTCTCAATGGGAAATAACTCTCAGCTCACTTGTTTATCCTTCATCATCTCCATTCTCTATACTCCATACTGTCTTCACAGCATCTTTTATCCCTTCTCTCTCTTTTCCACTAATCTAAAAACACTTCCACTGTCCATCAGAACCCAAACATTATATATCCCCAACCTCTTCTCTGAAAGCTTTTCTCACAATTTTTGCTTGACTTTTAACAAAAGACATTGATGCTTCAACCTCTTTTAAAGGGGAGCTTTATCCTCTTCCAACAGCCTCCAGATCAACGTGATTGCAAAGAGCATGTGTCTTCTTTGCTCATCATTCATTTCAGATAATTTTTTCTTCCTCCTTTTTAAAACCCTCCAGGCTTGAATCACATGTCATCAGACTATATCACTCATTGCACCTCATTGTTTCTGTCATTTACTAACAGCAAAAGACCAACATTTTTGTTTCTGTCTTCATATTATTCTCATATCCTTTTTTTTTTATTTTGACAATTTAGATATACATATAGAAATCTTACACCACAATCTCTAAGTCCCATGAAGTTTTCTCCACCTATGATTTTGTTACCATCTCTGCCTCAATCATTCACCTAGCCTCTGGGTCATATCGTAGATATATACAATATAATTATGCAAACATATCTCATTTTATTACTTTATTTTATCTGATTATCGTCAACTACTTTCCCAGTGACAACTTTTAGAATTCCAACAATCCTTCGAAACTACTAGGGACCATAATCTATTTATTCCTCAAGCTTTAACTAACCCTCATGTCTTCTCTTCCATTCTTATCAACTTTACATTTCATGGTCAACCATTATAACCTCACTTATATACTCTCAATCATCATTCCTGTACTCTCTTGCCAAATTATAGCATTGCCAAAATCAAACATTTGTCTACTTTGCTTGCATAATGTGGCTGCAAGGGACTGGAGAAAAACACCGAATCACAATGACTGTCTCACTTCCAGTATGTGACCATGACCTCAATGTGCCTGGAGCTCTGCTCAGAAGCCACAGCTTGTTTCTCCAGCTGAGTCTTGTTCTTTCTTCAAGAAAACGAATCCATCTTTCCTATTCTCTCTTCAGCCTTTCAATACTTTCTCATCCTCACTGTCAGATGATGGCCTTGCTTCTCTTTTTACTGAAAAACTTGAAGCAATCATAACAGAATCTTCCCAGATAGTCGTCACGCATCTACCCAGATCTTCTAGAATCTGTATCTATATCTTCTTCCTTATATCCCTTTCCAAAGGGTAAGCTAATATATTTCTACCTAAAATAATATACCTCCTCTTGCCAAATGAAAGGTGTATATATATGTATATATAATATATGTGATATACTTATTATATATATTTTATCACTCTATACATACATGCATGCATGCATGCATACGTAATCTTGTTCTCATTTCCCAAACTGGTTACTGGCCATATTTATCTTCCATTTACAGCAAAAGCCTTTAAAATACCTTATCTTTATTGTTGCTGATTTCCCTCTCCATTCCCCATTCTTTCATCAACTTGGTATAAACAACCTTTCCCTTCAATTCCAATAAAATTGTTGTAAGTTCATCAGTGGTCTTCAGTGTGTACACTGTGACTCAATGTTTGTCTCTCTCTTCCTTTAGATCTGCACTTACTCCTTAGTTATCTATTTTCACACCTTGCACACCATATGGAGGCTAATATTCTCAACATGGCCCTTGTGAATTCTGAACTTGCATGCCCAACCACCTACAGAAACTTCAAATTTAACATGCCTGAAATAGAACTGTTTCTTCAAACTTATCCCACTTGTAGTTCATCTTAGTTGATGGTAGATCCATCCTGTACAGTGCTTAGGCCAAACACGTAGGAGTTGTCACTGCCTCCTCTATTTATAATTGTTAATTAGCCTGCAAATCCCTTCAGGTTGACCGAATGTCTAGGATTACCATGGATTGAGGGGTACAGGAAGAGGAAGGGTTTCCAGGGCCAAGACAGCAACGACAGCAGACAAAGTGAGATGGCTACTTACTCTGGAGCATCCGATCCCCGTACGTCTCCCAGGTCACTTCCCCCTAGTCTCTCCCTCTCTCACCCGACTCTGGCATCACAGGGCTCCTTGCTGTCTCTCACGCATGTCAAATATTTTTTTCATCCTGCTGCTCTACTGCCTGGAGTATTATTTTAAATGACTAGCACCTTCATTTCTCTACAAGCCTGCTCAAACATCTACTCAGTGGTGCCACCTCTGACAATCCGATTAAGTAGTACACAACTCCTCTCTCCGCACTTTGAATCTACCTTTTTGTCTTGGGCCTTGAGCATAAGCATGGCCATAATCAAAAGCTGTTTGGAAAAAAAAGTTGTAACAATTTTTATGTGATATACAAAGTGAACAACTATTATTCTTAGTTTTTACATATATATGCAAAAATATGTATATGTTTAAATAAAACGAGTTTAGATATTTTATAGATGAGAAATGACTTCTGCATCAATCATGTTTAATCTAAAAATGTTTATATTTCACATACATATAACTTTTCAGTGTTCTTGCCACATGTGTTTCAGGGGAGACACAGAGAGTTAGTTCAGTTTTAGTAACAATCACACCATCTACAAAAACTTGGTGAGTTTTACACAGTTATAATGCCAGTTATCCAACTTGTCTTGAAGGGTTCCACTACTGTCTCCTGGTTCTTCCTCCAAACTAATGACGTCTATTCTGCAAGTTTTTTAGAGTGCTCTCTCTTGATCTAACTAGATAGTTTCAGTAAGTTATTTCGGAAAACATATAGTAAAAAAATTAAGTGACGATTCAACAAATGTAGTTAACAAGAATTCACAAAACTAAACTGAAGTGACAGCAACATAAAAAGCCATGAAGAAATTTAAGTAGATTAAAACAATAATAAAAATATCAAACACTGCCACTTAAACACTGTTGAGAATAAGATTTTAACAAGTCGACCATGCTTCCTAAATCCAAAGGTGATAAATCTTGAAAAACTATATTCTAGCTCTAGAATCACTAAAACATTTTATGTTGGAAACAACTTCTATGGTCACAAAATTTTGATAAGTCTGAATTAATCTATCTAATTTGTTGCAAAATTTCTCATATCATTTCACATTAATTCATGTTATGAAGATACAAGAGAGGAATTAATTTGGTTGAATTTCACAAATTTGTCTGTCCAGGAAGTCCTGCTTTCCCACCAACACCTTATTATTATTATTATTATTTTTTTTTAGATCAATGGAGTAACTAGAGTTCTTAAAAAAAAAGAAGAAGAAGAAGAACTCTTTAGTCACTGTTGTTCCAGAATGTTAAGGAAGAAATATCACCATTCCTTTATTTCTCTTGTCTCTTCAAGCCACATAAACTCTCAAGACGCTAGATAGAATGCAAGGTAATAAAAGGATTGAAAGGAAATCCCTTCCTAAATGTTTTATTGTTTCACCTGGAGAATACGCACTAGTTCTCAGAGATTCCGCTGCTTCAATTTTAAAATTATTAAAGAAAGGTTATCTTGAGAGGAGCCTTAACTCTTGATCAATGGAAGAGATCTGAACGTGCCATTTATTTTGGAGTGGGTTGGCCAGCAGTGCTTTTCAATCAGATAGAAACATAAAAGATTTCTGAAGACTAATGCTGGTTGAGGAAGATAAATCAGAGAGAGGGTAAATTTATATTTGTGCCAAGGATATAAGTGCTCTCTTCTTTGGCAGGGGACTATCGGTTTTCTTAATCAGAATGCATTTTATTGTATAAATAAAGCCTAATAGGTGACATAGGAAAAAGGATATTAAATAGGTATTTTCTTGCTTGTCAGTAAAATTAAAACTAACCATTAGTTGAACTTCACTTACTATAAAAGTAGCTCAGTTAACATTTGTTGCTAATTAGCTATGATTCTTAAGTGAGGTATCAAAGTATTCAACCAATAAAATAGATCTCTTGGAAGACTTTAATCTCTACAGAAGGAAAACACAATGTGGTTTATTCAATTATATCAGCTGAATATAGTAAAAGATATATAAACAGAAAACATATATTGTGTTTATATTATATCATATTGTATTATTATATGTACTAGATGCATGGATAAGACAGTATATTAGGTGCTATTGAAAATAAACATAAGATAGAAAAATTAACTATAGGAAGAAGCATGTGATTCCTATAATTATAAATGTAACTGATTTGTGAGCACTAATTAATATCACTTTCAACTCCAAGTATTTAACCGACTAATAAATTACTATAGAGTCAGTTAAGAAATATCAGAGATTTTTTTCCTGATAAAACTGAATTGGAGAATAATATCGAAATGTAAATTGGGAACATTCAGTACACTTTTTTAAAAATTTGGTTTTCCCTTTGGACATGCTCACACAATTAACTTCCTACCAAGGGTCACCACTCTATCTCTCTCTCTCTCAGCCAAGACCTCAATTGATTTCTAGGTAATAAGTTCATTACTATCCATAGAAATGTGAGATGATCTGTCTGCATGTAACAAAAGCAATTGTTCACTTTCTAGCTCTGATTCCAAAGAGTATGTGTGTGCATACACCACAGGCTTGCTCATGAGTATTTACTTACTCACATGAATGTATATAGTACGTGATCTATACTTAATAGTTTATTCGTTATTAAAGCAAAATTTTACCAATCACAAATATAAAAGGTTAACTTTTACTTTCTTAGTAAAGCTGTCTGCATTTATTCCCCTCAGTTTTACCTCCTAGGATATTCATAACTTGAGCACATTAAATTAAGTTACTGAGTATTTAGCATAGTAACATGACAATGACGAATGCTCAGAATAAGTGGATGCATTTATACCCATCAGTTCCTCAACTGCTCTTTAAATGCTTTTAATATTTCTTGGTTGAGACTGTGGAACAAATAAATATTTAGTGCTATAAATGAGATAACAGTAAGTCATATGTATCATAACTGCTCACTGATGCCAGTGTGTGCTTTCAAGTGTGACTATGACCATGTCACTTGCCTTAAAATTCTTCACTGGCTCGCTGTCTTTCAGGATAAACTTAAAGCATCCAAGTAAAGACTGACCTGACTGCTTTGTCTTCCCCTTCTGCCTCTTTACTCTTTTTTTAATAAATCATATGTATTGAGCTGTGTTCTTATTGAAGACAGGAGATTTCATTCAAATTATTTTAAGCAGAAAAGGAAGTTATTTTTAAAAGCCCCTCAAATATGCACAAATAGTGCTAAAAAAAAAAAAGACATAAAAAAGTGTACCAAAATCCTTCTCTCTTACTATTCACACACACGCGTGTGCGTGCGCGCGCGCGCACACACACACACACACACACGAGAAAGAAACTCTAACTAGATCAGAGATCTAAATAAAACTAAAATAGGCCAAAAGCATAAGCAATGAAAGGACTGATAAACTTGACATAGTCAAAAGTTAACCAAATGTCTACTCTCCAAAGTCAGTGAAACCAAAAAGGAAAGGCAGGAGACAGAATGCAAGAAAATATTTGTCCAAATACACATCAAACAAAGATCTTGTATCTTAAACATAGAAATAATTCTTGGAGTTCAATTATAAGATAAACAACCTGACTTTAAAGAAATGTACAAAGCTTTTAGCAGCACTTAACATACACACATACACACACACACACACACACACACACATAAAGCATACCCGCTAAACTTAAGAAATTTATTAAGTGTTATTGAGAAAGCAGAACACTTGACCTCTTATTCACTGTTGGTATGAATATGGTACAATTAATTGGGAAATACTGCTTGAAAGTTTTTTATAAAGTTAAAAATGCACATAAACAAGCAGTGATTCAAGTCCAAGTTATTTACTCAAGGGATATATAAAAATTTGACCACACAAAGCTTACAGCCCTACAAAGTTTATATACCATGCAACAGAAGAATCTGTGTTAGACTGGTTGTCAGAGAAAGCCTCTACAGAAATACTTTTAACCTGAAGCCTGACTGGCAGGAAGAAATAACTCATACAAAAGCTGGGACAAAGTGTTGGATGCTAAAGAAGTAGCTCGAACAAAGGCTTTCAGATGGGAACAAGGTTGGCCTGCACGAAGGCAGATACCGATATAGAAGAAGCCTGGATGATTATGACAGGCAGTGGTTATGAGAAGCGAAGAAGCCATATCCAAGAGGACTTACAGCCCTGATGACTTCACTTTGATAAAAATAGTTACTTTCATGTAGAAAAAGTGAGTATATTTTAAAGCAATAAAATGGAAAAAGTCTTCTA
>NW_006439191.1:3311801-3346151 GCF_000325575.1 Pteropus alecto | reverse complement strand
TCTCTGTGCTGACAAAAACTCCAATAGATCTATTGCTAGATCATTTCTTCAATAAAAATTTTAAGCAAATTCAGTAGTTTCCTTAAATCAGTTTCTTTTAAGGTATTTCCATGGTGTTCTGAAACTACTTGGAATAGTGATTTAAAACCATGATATTTATGAGAGGTTGAGGTAAGATGAATAATGTTTTTAAGTACAAAAGAACGAAACAAATTGAATGGACAGAAAAGCGTAAGTGACATCTGAAACCTAAAAATGGCATTTTTCCAGAGGCCATAAATCATTCATTTGATTTTGAAGTTTTAATATAGGAAGCTGGTTGGCACACACACAACTGACTTCCTATGAGACTTTCTTTCTAGCTGCAATAGCTCTTTCAAGGAACCAAATCAGAAATCATAATTCATTTTAAAATTGCTATAAAGTGATACATTAAAATACCTTAAGTAACACATTCATTTAGAGAAATTCATCATGTGTATGCTTCTTCACCTCTTGTACCTATACAAATGCAAGCTATTATTCACACCCTGAATTTAGAGTCACACAACTCTCAGTCCACAAATCAGCTATGGGAGATACATGGCATTTTATTTTTTCTAAAACACATTTCATTCCTATTTAGAATTTCCTTTCCAGTGGGTAAAACTAGAGCATTGTGCTAAGTAAGGAACATACTCCAGTCACAGAAAGACAAATACTGAGTCATTCCACTTACATGAGGTTTCTAAAATAGTCACTCATAGAGATGGAGAAGAAAAGTGGTTGCCAGAGGGGTTTTGCGGGTAGGGGAGATGGTGAAGAAATAGGGAGCTGTTGTTCAACAGGTGTAAAAATTCAGTTACTCAAAAAGTCTGGAGATGCATGCTGGTGATCATTGTTCAGCAATGTGAATCCACTTAATGCCACTGAGATATATTGTACACTTATAGTGGTTTTAATAAATTTTATATTATGTTCATTACCCAGTTTTTTTAAGGGAGTTTACGAGAGGTTAAATAAACTTCTCAAGCTTACAGAGCTCTGAAATTCTAGTGTGTGGATTCATATCCAGTTTCTCTGAATCTGTTGAATAACTATATGGGCCATGTGATGAACAATAAATGTGCTATAAGACTGTGAAAGGTGATCTGTTACTTGGAATGACTGTGCATTTTCTCTGATTACAAATTAATTTGAAATAATCAAATGTAAATTTACTTTAAAGACATTTAAAGCAAATTTGGGTGCAGCAACATTTACCAACAGGCAGAGTCATCTCATCATCTATTTATGGGCACTTTGTTTTTTTCAGTGTAAATAATGCATAGATGTTAAGGATCTTCACCTACCTAGAGCCTGTAAATCCAGATGAAAGGACATAGTTGTCACTTTGATCTTAACAGAAGGCAGAAATGTCACGCTACTCAGCATCCGTCCCCTCATTGGCTCAAATGTCACCTCGTCTGTGCAGGCAATCTATTTTTTACCTCTATAATACGCAATTATATGGAACCTAAAATTGTCCTTGAACTGATGTAATTAAATGCTTACTTAGAAATACATCTTATAAATTTATGATGCTAATAATTATCTTTTTAAATGCACATCATAAGCACTTGAAGCACTTAAAGGAAGACTAATTTTTTTTAAAGCATACAACCATTTTCAGGTTTTTCTTATTCAGTATTATAACTGTTATTTTGGCATGATTCTTATTTTTTTTCCTAGTGGCAAAAAGGTATGTTTGTGAGCCGTATAGTAAACAGATAAATCTAATTAGCATTGAATTAAACTGCAATATCAGTATTAGCCGTGTATGTATTTGCAGTTTATTTGGATATTACTAAAGGATTTGTTCATCAAATTTGCTATGCAATGTATACCTGATTCTGCAAAAGGCGAAGGCGAAAATACCCATCCCAGAAATCATTGGCCATCCTCACAAGTAAAACATTACTTTGACTCAACAAATTTTCCACTAGCTATAGTTTCCGTAGCTTATGAAAATTATATTTATGTGAATTATATTTAACAAGATAATAATAGCAATAAACATTACTTAGGTAATATTTAAAACATTTTTGGATGTAATTTGAACATATGATTTACAGAAACAGGTCCAGATAGTTCAAAAAAGTATTCTTCATTCACTTGGCAAACAAAGCTTGTATAAATGGATCTAATACTTAGCGCTGAGATTTTAAGAAAAATAAGTATATGGATGTTCTTTGCTGTTTCTGCAAGTCCTTTCTACTTCCCTCTTTGCTGTCAAAACTTTGACTTCGCTTAGTGCACAGCCCTAGGCCTGAATCACAATTTTTTTAAGCCACTCATGACATTTTCATCCCATGTGTCTAACCCATAAGTTGCCAAGCCTTCCTTGCATCTAAGAATATCTAGTTAAGCATGTTCTAGCCAATGAGATGTAAGGTCAGAGATAAGTGTGGGATTCGGTTGGTAATAAATGCTCTTCGTTTAAAAAAATAAGAAGAGAAAGACTTTTACCCCTGTGCCTCTTTTGCTGGTCTGGACACATGCAGGTGTGGAGGTCTGGTTATCTCACCACTTTCGTAGGATTCAATTTCCTTGACACTGGAATCCAAAGCAAGAAACTAAGAGTGATTTGACGGAGCAAGATTTGCAACAGGTAGAAAACCTGGCACCTGGCATTGGCTGAGAATTTGTTTTGGACAGTTCATTTTACCTGGTTTCCTCATGTGTCATAAGGAAATTAAACAAAGATACTGTCATTGGAAGAATCTAATTCCTATATCTATGGTTAAATGAACTCACGAGAGTGAAGACTCTAATACGAATCTTGAGCTGGAATGTCCATCTTCTCCTTCCTTTGGACATCAGAGCTCCTGGTTCCTGGACCTCTGGGCTCTGGGACTTACACCAGCAGCACCACCCGCCCCTCTTCTCAGGCCTTTGAGAGCCCATTGGTTCTCAAGCCTTGGGGTTCGGACTGACCCATAACCTTGGCTTCTGGGTCTTCAAAAATGGATCTCCTACTGGTTTTGTTTCTCTGGAGAAGCCTAACAAAATTTGCTGACCCAGATAAGTTTGATATGCTTTGAGGATCGAGTCTCATTTAATTTATTTCTAGGTTTGTATCATATTTCAATAGAATTTTAAAAATTAATTGCATTTATATAAAATGGATTTTTTTTTTAGTATCTAAAGTATACATCAGATAGGCTAATACAGATTTTAAAAGTTTCTAATTTTTTATATAAATATGGCATACAGGGGGATATTCACTTGCAATATTAATTTATTTCAAAGCTATTTGTTGAGCACTTATTTAAGTTGTCCTAAGTAAAGAGTCAGAATTTGAATTTACACCTACAGGCACAGGTTCTCCTACATAAATCAGAGAAATAAATAGGAAAGGCATCAATGGAAAAAAAAAATTGTATAACTAGAATTGCTTTCAAATCCCTAACAGCAAATAAAATAGAGCCACCTAACAGCCTCAAGGGGTTCTTTAGGTCCCTCTATTTTAACTTACATTAGAAAGATGATCTCTCTTCCTTAGCCAAACTTGAAATATTGCCCCTTTTCCATACGCCAACAAAAAGTGTTGACTCCATTTTTTTCCCTGTGATAAGAGCCTCTCTTCCTAGTATTTAGAAAAATTATGACTCTGAGAATTCTTTTATATAATAATTTGTTGTATTATCTTCCCCTCCAGCAGCAAATTTTGAGAACCTTGACAGTAGTGGTATAGATATGTCATAGTTTGTGGAATGGCAGTTGGGTCATCTATTTTGAGCACTAAAAAAAATAATAAATTAATTCTTCAGGAACTGAAGATAATCTAGTATAAGGATATTGTGGTAAAATGGTTAAAATATTATTTTAAAAACACTTATAATACACAATGCATATTTCTATTTTATAATGCATAATAAGCAAGCACAAATTTGGCTTACAGAAACTTCCCAATTTCTTAGTTCTTTATGTTGAATCATTCCTTCTGTGCTGGGAATTTTTAGTGTGTGTTGTACACTTGCACAGTTTGGAAGCGGGTGGGAGGAGTTCATAGATAAAATGCATCCAGGTCCCTGATAGTTTTTGTATCCTTTGTCTTTCTAATCAGAGGCAATTTATCTTCAAAAAAGATTTTACCTTCACACTCTTTGCCTCGAAATATCAGTTCTCTAAATCTGACATTGTTGAGTTTGGTGGGCAGCCTATTTGCACAGTTGTGTGTTTAGATCATTTTTTTTTTTCTCTCATTTCTGTGGTTTTTCTTCCTGAATGCCTGTGAAATGCTTCATTATGCTTTGTATCTGGTGATCTGATCAATAATCATTTCAAACTGCATCCTTCACTGATGATTTTGTATCCTAAAACAAGTTATGCAACCTTAGAGATTCAATTATTTTCATTTAAAGGATCTCATTATCATATCTCAATGCATTATATATCATTAAGGAATCTTAAAACAATCTTATTTCTATCATATTTTAGATTCAATTTGAATTTATCCTATTCTGTATTTGATAAACCATAGCTAAATGCTACAACCATTAATTTATTCGTTATTATATTTTGCAGTACCATAGAATTTCTTAAATCTTAGATGTTTACAATCAATTTGGAACACGTGTGCCTTGAATCTCCAGTGTAAAAAAATAAGTAATATTTTTTTTAATTTAAGAATTTTAAAATTTCAAATCATGTTTAGTGGTGTTTATCATTTTCTTTCTATTTAATAAATATTACCCTTTACTATCCAATAATCAATGAATTGTTAGCTTTAATAAAGTAACCATGGTACTTCCATGCTGTGATATTTTTATAAAATCCATTGTAGATTTTAAAGCATTTCAAAAGATGGAACCAAAATTCTGCTTCATTGTTACAGGTGGCTTAGATAATTATTCTTTAAATAATGGAATGTGATATTTTTCCAATCTTGGAATATTAATTTACCTGCAATAGAAAAGTAAAATTTTTTACTACAATTTTGCTTGAGAATATAAAATAATAATTCTTTTATAGAGAGCAAAGTAAACACATCTTGATATAAGTGCACAAAATCCAAGCCTTGTAGCAGTCACAATCACTGAGACATTTTAAGCCCAGGTACTGATTTTGTTCTGCAAATTCAGTATACCCCAGCTAATGATAAAGCTCAGTTTCTGTGGAACGCTATGAAGAGAATTCTCCAGTAACACCCTGCCAACCTACTGGAAAGAAACATGCTGGCGAATGACAACAAGTGCCAATACATTTTGGCCTAAGTAGAGCTTCCCTTCACCTTAGCATTTCCAATTTTGACAGTAAGAGAAGCCGTTAGCCACTTCACCATCATTCATGTGGATATAGAGTGACTTAATGGAAAGTAATAAATGCATTGAAAATTCTGATAGGTGTTCTAGAAGCATTTTCTGAAACAGGTGAGATAAAAGGCCTCTCACAATGAACTCATAAAGAAAATTGGACATGTGAGAGTGGAGAAAACCCACTGGGAGATGACTGACATGATGGTTCAGAACCTCATCCTCAGGAAACTCAGTGTAGGGAGGATGAGCCACCGGAGCCGAAAGTGTACCATCCAAAGCAGCGAAACCCTCTGCCTCCAGAAACGTAAAGCTAAATGTGTGACCAACATTACGGTGCTGCAAAATTTAAAATTACTATTATGTTCTTCAGTCAGTAATAGGGATATTGCACTTATACTTTTTTCAAGAATATAAATTAGCCAGGCCTTGAGGAAATTGATAGGTAAAGTACCAAACTTATTTTCTTGAGTTCGATAATAAATTTGCTACAAAATATAACCTTCGAATTTTACATCGATGCTTTATTTTTAATTGTAAAAAGTCTTTGAAATTATAATGGATTGAAATATAAGAAAGTAATGGACTGAATGTGTTATTGTTGCACAATTGAATCAATTTTTTTCCCATCATGCATATATTCCCTAGAATGGAGAGTTGTAAAAGTTAGCATAATAGAAAGTCAAGAGCTAGGTCATTGACTTTTCAACTATTTTATAATACAAAGTATATTTATACACAGCATGACAGCAATGGAAAGATGAGATATTATTTTATCAGACTGAGCCTGTGTGTGTACTGTTTAGCTCTTCCTGGCCCCCTCCTCTGGGGTACTAAGATTCTGTCAGAGTGATGGTGTCCCTTTATAGCAAGCAATAAACTCAACTTTGTCAACAGGTTGTTTGGATGGTGTTTATGGATCAGCAATCAGTAGAGGTCTTAATGAGTTCCATGAAAAGAAAGCACTGACTCATTCATGGCTTCAACAAATTTACCTTAAGGGCTCATGTATTCTCACTTAAAAAAAAAATGTTGTTAATAAATTCAAACATGCTTATTTGGAGAAGGGATTGTCAAAGCCTTTTTTCTGGCAAGTGTCCACTGTGGGACCAAGTGAGACCAAGAATATGCAATGCTTCATCCTTTTCCAAAGGGGGTTTCCAGCAACTCATGTTTTTTATAGCAAAGATCTGGAAAAGATTTTAGATGGACTAATCCTTAAAATAAAATCTAAGAAGTTAGGTAGTATTATCTAATTGTTTTTGATAAAGTAATTTAATTTAGATTAGCTTGCCCAAGTTTATTTGTGCATTAGTAACAAAACTGAGACTTGAGTCCTGGTCTTCAAACTCTACACCTCGTTGTACACAGACATAGAACTTAAAAGTATCTACTGCATTAAAACAGCTATAAAAGTGGAAACTACCTATATTCAGTTTAAAGTAGCCATAACTGGCACAGCAAGATTGGTATTGACTGTAAACACCCGAACATTTTTAACAGAATTATGGAGTTTTCAATACTTTAATAATTGATTTCTCCCCAGCTTTTTCAGAATAGCTATGCCATGCATGTGTGCATCCTATATCAGCTGAGAGTGAGGCAACTGGCATCACATATGGCATTATAATTGGTATCCTATCACTCTCTACGAAATTTCACTCCACTTTAATCATGTTGATCTCTTTTTGACATACATCAACAGGAGAAGATATTCGCCCCTAACTACCACCTTCCCCCTGAAGTATAGGGTAACTGCAATAATAACTCAATTGTGAAAAGGGAGGCGGGGACACATAATGAAGTCACCAATCACTTATGAAATCCACTGGATAGATAAGAAGCCTTCCTTTCTCGATATTGGAGTACTTGCCATCCTTGGTGTGGCAAGGTTTTAACAGCCAAACCCTGTTAGTTCAAGTTTTGAAAAGAAACACATCTAGATGATTTCACTTGTGTATTCCACCAAATATTTAAGGAGAAAATTCTGCCAATTATACATAATCTATGTTGAAGATAAAGGGAAATGTTTTCTGACTCATTTTCTGAATTCAGTGTTAGCATAATAACAAAACCTAACAAAGATATGTATATGTAAAAGAAAACTACAGATTTATACCTCTCCTGAACAAAGACACAAAATTCTCAGCAAAATATGAGCAAAATGGAACTACTAAGAGAAAACTGAAAACACATTATGATGACATAGAGTCCATCCCATGACCATAAGGCTGGCTCACATTCAAAAATTTATCAAAGTGGTTTACCATAAAACCATATTAGATTTTGATAATCATTTAATATTGACAAAGGCAGAAAAATATTTAACTAGATTCAATGATAATTTATGATAAAAATTTCTCAGCATATTAGGAATATAAGGAGACCTTTTTAACTTAATAAATGCTACCTGTGGAAAACATATTGCTGATATTATACTTAATGGTGAGAGACTGAAAGTGATCCTTCTAATATATGTAACAGGGCAAAGATGTCCTCTCTGACTGCTTCAACTCATCATTGTACTTGGAGACTTAGCCAGTGCAATAAGGCAAGTAAAATAAAAACAATGCAGATTACAGAGAAGAAAATAAACTGTCTCTATTCACAAACAACATGGCTTTATGTCTAAAAATTCCCCCTCCCAAAAAACAACTAATAATTATGTTTAAAAAAGTCACTATACAAAACTCATTTGTATTACTTTATACATCAATAAGTAATTGGAATTTGACCTTTGAAAATATTATTTACAGCAAAACAGTGACAGAAAAATTGAAGTACATTGGTAAAAACCCAATGAAATATGTAAAGGAACTAACTGCATCCTGAAAAATACAAAACACTGAAAAATTAAAGAATGTAAATAACCAGAGAGATATACTGATTACTGATTTGAGATGTTTATTTTTCACATTATAAATATATAATTTCAATGCAACTTCAAAATTCAAGAGAGCGTTTTTATAGATATTAATAACTTGATTTTAAGGTTCATATTGAAATACAAAGGAACTAGGGCACCTACAACAATTTTGAGAAAAAAGAACAAAGTTGTGCAACACGACTTACTGAAATAATCATGACAGTGCGATGTTAACATAAGGACAGAAAATAGATTGGTAGAATTAGATTCACACAAATAGAGTTCACTTTTTTGACATAGATGCAAAGGTGATTTAATAAAGATTTTTTAAATGGAAACCAGTGCTAAAACTATTGAACTTCCACTTACAAAAACAAATGAATAATCCAAACAACATCTGTACCTTATACAAGAATTAACTCAAAATGAATCAGAGGCCTAATTGTAAAATTAAAATGATAAACTTTCTACAAGAAAACATAGGAAAAAAAGCTGTGGCCTTGGAATCGGATATGCGTTTTAGAAATAACACCAAAAACATGGTTTATTAAAAAAAAATAGTAAATTGGATTTGATCAAAGACACAGTTAAGAGAATCAAAGGAGCAGAGAAAATATTTGCATAACACTGATCTCAAAAAGGATTATATCCAAAATATACAAAGAACATTTAAAACAATATAAAAATAAACAAATGATAAAATGTGCAAAAGATCTGAAGGCATACCACGCCAAAAGAAGATATACAGATGGCAAAAACCATATAAAAATATACTAAACATCATTTGTCATTTATAAACATATAAACCAACCTCAGTGAAGGCTGGCAGAGTGAAGTGCTGAACTAGAAAAATTTGGAAATGAAGCACTTGTAAGAATAAAGGCAAAAGGAACTTCCAAGGAACTTCTGAATGCTAGCTAATAAAGTTCTTCCCATGAGGGTATTATATTGGTTAATAATTCTGATGCTTCTATACGTATGTACTGGAATCGAAAAATGAAGCAAAAGGATAGTGAATTAGGTAAGAACCAGGTTTCTCTCTATTGGGGAAGGAATTTACATAAAAGCAAGGGCAGGAGGCTAGAATGATCCTTCTGTTAATGGATGAGAGTTGCAGACATGCGTGAGGCAGATATAGTTGGAGACATCAGACAATTAGCTTAACATGATACAGGTTGTTACATATGCCTATTTATTTTCATATATACAGATCGATATACACACATATATTCCTTTGATATGTTTGCTGAGATGGAATACTCTACAGCTATCTGCTTAACTCATATCTATTAATTCATCAAGCCTCTGCTCAAAAACATCCTTATATAAGAGCCCTTCCTTACTATCGTACAAAATAAGACAATCTTCCCATCCCATATCCAGAAATCTCTGTCATCCTTGCTGTTTTACTAGCTTTCTCAGTATTTATCAGTATTTGACATTTCATGTGTTTATATGTTTATTTAAGGTCTATCTCCTTCCAGTAGCATATAAGCAGCATGTGGGGAGGTATCTGTTTTATCCACTGCTAGTTGGCATTCAATGCATGAATGAATGAAACATGCAACAGGCTGATGAATGTATGTAAATCTCTATACATATATGTTAGTATATCTAGTATATATGTAGAAAGACTGTCTTATAGCAAAACTTTTAATATTAACTTTCTCCTTGCTCATCCTTAATTTCTGTGAATTTTGCAGAGTTTAAGTTTATATTTATATCTGTACAACACTTTATAATACTTCCATTATGACAGCTGTACTAGGCATAATGCTGTTTGCAGCACAGTGTGAATCACAATCTGGAATATATAATGTTTAAACCTCTGAATGAACTGGAATATATAATTTAGCACTGTAGTAAAAAATGTGCATGAACCGGCATTAAAATGACAATAAAATGTTATTACTAAGCAGACTTTTGGAATACTTCTTAGAGACTTCTTGAGTGTGTACTAGAAAAAAATGTTTTACTAATACTCAGTTCATGAACTTTGCAACAGACAAATTGGCAATTGGGTTACATAGTGGTGTCACAATTTGGATGTAATACCGAAAACTTGAAGATATGAGATATGAGAAATAAAATACTAAATATGCTTCTTACTGAGTATTGAAACCTGTTTTAAACGCAAAATGAAACCGTAAAATCCCATTTGAATTTTCTTTCAACTGTATAAGTTGAAGAAATACTGTGCTGTAGATTGAACATGCTAAAATTAATCACAGTGGAGACTAAGATGTAAAACAAGTGATCTGGAAACACCCATTATTGAGACATCGTTGAACAATGAAAAGATGCATATGATGTTCCAAATATGATCACTAATACCGATGCCTTGCAGCTAAGATAGTCCTCAAAGAAAAAAACTCACAGTGTTGAACAGGCATTAATAAATCCTTCGAACACATCATAACCACCTGATATTTCTAGATTCATCTCTTTGTCATGAATATCTTTTACTGCTTTAAGTTTTCAGCAAAAGATCTAGGCTTTGGGTTTGGAAAATTCTAGGTGCTCTAAATTACTCAATGTATTAGAAATAATTTATTAAGCCTTGGTTAGAAAACAACCAATTGGCCATTGCATAAATATAACTATTTTTCAAGAAACACAGCTGGAATATCTACTATATTTATGCTAAGACAATATTATTAATAAAGGTATGTTTACTCAAAGAACATCTACTCTATTAGAGGAAAATCTAAAAAATCAAAAGTTGAAAAGCTAACAGGGAAGATCCACTTTATGAATTCTTATTTATAATACAAAGAAGGAATTGTTATATACTACTACCTTTGTGTATTTATAGAAAAATAAGTGTGATTCCATAAAAGATAGTTAATAAGCAGGAAACTCTGGCAGCCATTTCTAAACTCAGACTTAAGAAACGCCACCAAGAAGAGAAGGAACTGCGTGCACCCAAAGCTGCAGTAAACATTAACAGGAACCTCTCGGGACTGAGAAAGCTTGGCGAAGGGTCAACATGGTGAAAAGGGCGAGGAGGAAGCCTAACATCAGCTGAAAGGGGTTCGAAGCGAGGTTCTGGATTATGCTCTTCTCTTTTTCTCTACATTATCCTGAGTACAACCTGTCTCGTCAGGACTATAAATAAATTATTGCAGTAGTTTTCAAATATATCCACAATGGACACTGATTAACTATAGATTCATAATAAAATCAAGCAAATAAATTATAACACCTTATATGGAAGGGTTGTATGATTTTATAAGATTCTCACATATTTTGGGAAGTTAAAAAAATGTCTTATAAGATGGAAGTGCTTCTCTGTTTTCCTCTCGAAAAGGAGAGTCTGACCTTTAAATGGCAGTTTCAGCTGTCAAAATATATGCTGAGATGCTGGTGCCCTATTAACCTAGAATGAAAATAATTGCCATCGGCTCAAGAGCAGCAGCGGGACGTGTGGGTCACCCTGCTAGCACCACTGGCTTTCTACGGCAAAGAGGCAAAGGAGCCCACGTGGACCTGAAATGTTAACACAACTGTGTTATTGGTGTTTCACTTTTAAAAGAATGAGAAAAGAAGTTTCAAAGTACATTTATAAAACAAGTATTAAAAACTTTTAAGTGATATATTTATTATTTTTTCTAACATAAAAAAGATATAGCATGTTCATAGTCAAATTAAAATAAATCCATAGGCTAATATTTTCGGAGCCATACAAATGACATACAGAATGAACTTCGCTTTACCTTTTATAGGTTAGATAAATACATTTGAATCTTATTAACATAACTGATTGATTAGAATAACTATTTTTATAAATTTTCTGTGACTTTATTATTAAATAACACTTGAACAAAGGCCTACAAATACTTCTAAAAATTCACACTCTATTTACATAATAGTAAATTAATGAATTAACTGACTTGGTTATGTAGAATTAACCAGGTCAGTGGTTCTAAAGCACTAATGTTAACTCATTTTTTTTTTGCCAAAATTAATGATAATTTTGTTATTAGATGTTCAGCCATTAGAACATAAAGAATAAGTGAATAGTTTTCTTATTAATTGCAAATTATTCCTGATTTACAGAATGGTTCCTAAATCTTAGTGGTTACTACTATTTATTTTAATGAAAGATTATAAAAATCTGGTATATATAAATGCACAAAGGCTTAGAATATTTTTTTCATACAATTGTATACTTATTCTCCATTTGAATACACATTTATTTTCACAAAGCTATGAGCTGTCAGAAGTAGCGTATATGATTTTGTATTTTTGGCATCTAGGATAAATCCTAAAATAATAGATGTTCAATAAATAGTTATTGCTTTAATAAAAAAAAATGATAAAGGTGCATGAGAAAATGTTTAGGTTCAACTATAATGTAATTTCATATTAAAATTAAAAAGAAAAGAATTGAGCCTTTTCACCTATTAATTCCCAGTTAATGTAAAATTGACTAAGAAATGATGATTGCACTATGAATGCATATCTTCATTTTGGGAATTGCAGCTAAATTTATTGGTGAGAAATATTCAGCAATTAGTTCCAGAGGAAGCACTAGCCACAGGACAGAGATGCAATAAACTCTGGTTCAGAATTCATTGGACTGAGGTTTAGGGCAGGAAAGAAAGATGAATCAGTGTGAAAAATAACTGAAATGCTTATTCTCTTCCTGTCTATTCTTATTTAAGACTCAAGAATTCAACATGGTATTATATGACTTTGGAAAGCCCAGTGAGCAGCATACATCCAGGATTACAGGTTCCAAAAATAATAGGAGAGAAAAAGAGTCTGAATTCCTTGCATGCTTTTGTTTCTCCTTCATTTTAATTACTGGAAACTGACCTGTATGAATCCTTTAGGCAAATTTAAAGTGCTTAGGCAAATACTAATGAAACTATGGCAAGTAAATTCTTATATGACTCTCTAAAGATAGCTACTCTCTGAAATCTCTAGTTTGGAAAGATTTAAAGGCTGAGATCTGATTAATCTTCATGAAAAATCCAGGGTATTTTGACTGGAAAAATATACATATATTATACCAAATCCTGCGTTCTGAGATTAAATGTTGGATTAGAACTAGATGGTCTCCACTCAGGCATTTTCAAAGGCAGGGAACAAATCTCTTTAAATAAAATTACCAAAAGAAAAAAGTAATGTAAACTGATGATTCTAGGTTAAGAGTCTGAGAAGAATGACAAGTAAAGGGTAAGTTAAGGGTCTGAGAATGACAAGTTCGAATAAAGAAAAGAATTGTTACAGAAACTGTCATCCAACCTTGTCATGCAATTACATTAGTACTCTCTAATGTAAAATACTTAGGTATAAATTTAACAAAATATGTATAAGATATATATGAAGAAAACTATAAAATTATCAAAAGAAAGTGAAGGAGAACTAAATAAACAAAGACAAATCCCATGTTCATGGATAGGAAGACTCTACATTGTCAAGATGTCATTTCTTCCTAACCTGACCTATAGATTCAATGTAATACCAATAAAAAATAAGCAAGTTATTTTGTGTATACTGACAAATCAATTCTACAATTTATATGAAGAAAAAAAATACAGAATAGCTAACACAATACTGAAGGAAAAAAATCAAAGTTGAAGGGCTGACACTATGACGTCGAGACTTCCTGTAAAACAACAATAATCAAGACAGTGTGGCATTAGTGAAAGAATGGACAGTCAGTGAAACAGAATAGAGAGCCCTGAAATAAACCGACATAAATGTTTGACCCTTGACAAGGGAGTAAAGGCAACACAGTATAGCAAAAGCAGTCTTTTCAATACATGGTGCCAAAGAAGGTGGACATATACACAACAAAAAATAATAAAGAAAAGTCTAAACACAGACCTATTATACCCTTAACAGAAAATTAACTCAGAATCAATCACAGACCTAAATGTAAAATGCATAACTATAAAACTTATAGAGATAGAAGAAAACCTAGATGATTTTGGTTTTAACAATAATTTTTTTATATACAACACATGAAAGAAAGAGTTAATAAGCTGGGCTCATTAAAATGAAAAAACTTCTCTTCAAGAAACACTGACAAGAGAAGGAGAAGATAAGCCATAGACTGGGAGAAAATATTTACAGAAACATAGCTAATTAAGGACTGTTACCCAAAATATACAAAGAACATTTAATATTCAATAATAAATCCAATTAAAATGTGGGCACAAGATTGGACAACCCACCAGAAAAGATATACAGATGGAAAATAAGCATATGAGAAGACTCTCCAACCATAGGTCATCAAGGAAATGCAAATTAAAACAAGAGGAAACTACTACCACCTTCTAGAATGGCCAAGATACAGAACACTGACAACACCAAAGGGTGGCAGGGATGTGGAGCAAGAGGAACTGTCATTCACTGCTGGTGGGAATGCAAAATGGTGCAGCCACTTTGGAAGACAATTTGAAGGTTCTTACAAAATGAAATATGTTTACAATACAATCTAGTACTCACACACCTTGATATTTAACCAAAGGACTTGAAAACTTAACTTCATACAAAAACCTGCACATGGTATTTTTAGCAGATTTGTAATTGCCAAAACTTGGAAGTGACCGATAGGTCCTTCAGTAGGTGAACAGATAAACTGTGGTACACCTGGACAATGGAATATTATTCAATGCCAAAAAGAAATAAGCTGTCAAGCCATGAAAACATGTGGAGGAAACTTAAATGTATTTTAGTAATTGAAAGAGCCAATCTGAAAAGGCTATATTGTATATGATTCTACCAATATGATATTGTGGGAAAGACAAAATGATGGAGACAATAAAAAGATCGGTGGTTGCCAGGGGCTAGGAGGGAGGGATGGATAAATAGGCAGAACACAGAAGAGATATATATATTTTTTTTTTTTGGTCAGAGCAACAATTAGAAAATGTTATATTATTTACCACATAACAAAATATATGTAAGATCTCTACATAGAGTTCCAAGATACTACTGAGAGAAATTAAAAATAAACCCAAATAGTCTACAAGCCCAATCCCATCTGATCTTGGAAGCTAAGCAGGGTCTCGCCTGGTTAGTACTTGGATGGGAGACCACCTAGGAAGACCAGGTGCTGTAGGTGTAAAAACTAAAGAATAAGGGATTGTAAGCTGACAGGGTCCTTGCAATCTGTGAGGTCAACCAAGGGTTGCCTCACCTAAAAAAAATAAAAAATAAAAAATAAATAAACCCAAATAAAAAGAGCTATATACCATGATCAAAATTTAGAAGACTGAATATTTTTAAATTGGCAAATATCCTTTAAATATATATAGTTTCATAGAGATTCAATGCACTCCCAGTCATCACTCCATCAGATCTTTTGTGGTGAATGTGTACACATGTACATGTATGTATGTGTGTATGTGTGTGTGTGTGTGTGTGTGTGTTATTGCAAACTAGCAAACAAAGAAAATGGAAGATAAAATTTAAGATGAGAACAAAATTAGAGGACTTACATTAGCCAACCCTGAGAGTAATTATATTGCTACAGTAATTAGAATGGTATGATGTTGGTAGAATGATAGCTAAATAGACCTAGAGAAAAGAATGTAGTAAAGAAACAGACCCACCTGATTTGTGAAGAAAAAGTCATTGTATTACAGCAAAGAATAATAATCTTTCCAATAAAAGTTATTGGCAAATATGGCTATTTATATGCAAAGAAGAAAAAATCTAGATCTCATTATCTATATTCTTATCTTACACTGTACACAGAAATCAACTCCAGATGAATTGTAGATGATGTGCAAGTTTAACAAAACTTCTAGAAGATTATATAGAAAAATGAACTTTGCATAAGCAAGCATTTCTTAAAAAGAACACACCAAACACTAACCCAAAGTAAAAATTAATGAATTTCACTTAACATTAAAGACCTCTGTTCATCAGAAGACATTATTAAGAGAAGAAAATGGAAAACATGAGAATGGGAGATGACAGGCTCACTGCATAAAACAACAAAGACTTGTATTCGGAATGTATAATGAAATAATAAAAACCTGTCTGGGATTAAAAGAGTGAAAATGAACTTGGAGTAAAAAAGAGAAAAAACAGCCCTGCCCCATTCGTCACACTAGAGAACAGACACAGATAAAGCCAGCTGCAAAATTAACTGGAAACGTCATTTTCCCTAAGGTCATGCAGCAACTGTGAAATACCCTAATGACTTCTTTTTTTTTAATGACTCTTTCTTACTTACCAAAGACACCCTACTGCCACTTTGCAGTCCCATCTGTTACTGGTGATACCTAGTCACTAACTGTCCTGGTCTCATGACGTCACCCAAACTAGTTAATCTCTGCTTCTAAACCCACCTCAGAGAGTGGGAGCCACCCAGAACTGACCTCTGCTTCCCTTAGACTCTCCTAAAAATCACTGCTGAGAAGCCGAAGCTTAGGAGGGACGTTTCCCTCTTCTCTCTTGGGGACAGCATTTTCTGGTCCCCTTGGACTTCTCTTCCTTGCAGTGTCACATCAATAAGTCAGACTTGGCCAGCAAGGGACTTTTTCCTGGTGGCCTTTGATTCATTTGGCTTTAAGTCACTAGTAACAATAATGATGGCAATGACGATGATGGTGATGAGGTTTAAAAGCTGAAAATATCAAGACTTGGAGAACATGTGGAAAAATTAGATCTACACTCCATCAGTGGCAGTGTGAATTGCTGAAACCCTTTTGCAAAACAGAGTAGCTGAATCTATCAAAGCAGAACACAGGTATAGCCTAAGACCAAAATATTCCAGTCTATGCTCTACACTTAAAAGAAATCCATATGTATGTGCAAATCACATATATGTAAAACATTTTTCTGAGAGTATTATTCTTAAAAGCCTTGAACTAGAACAACCCAAATGTCCATCAACAGAAAATATAATTATTCTTTGGAATACTGATGTAATGGGAAACTACAAAGCAAAAAAAAAAAAAAATGAATGTTTGGTTGCTATTTGAAACATCATTAATGGATCTCCTAAATACTAATAAGAGAAGACTCTAATAAAAATACCCAATGTATTTTTATTTATATAAAATATGATAAAAGATTAAGCATATTTATGATAAATGTTTGATTCAATAATTGTGAGAGCAAGCATGACATATAAGTCGTTAAGAATAATCTATAATTTTATCTTGGGTGTTGTAATGATGATATGCTTAGTAACTTCTTGGCAACTCTTTAAACCATAAAAATTTGTATACTTTAAAACATTGTTACATGCTATAATTGAACATATATTTTTATTCAAAAATTTCACTTTGATATTCACTGTATTATAATACCTATTTAACATTGATAAATATAATACAAAAAAATAAGTCAGCATAAAGTTTTCAAAACTTTCATCTACAAAGTCAATGAATAATGGCCATTGTTTTTTAAAGTTCTTATAATCAGTTATCTAACAGCATAAGTGGAGAGTAAACTTATAGTAATATAGTATAATTTACTGTATCAGGAAATCACAAGGCAGAATTCTAAAATACCTACTCCAATTCCTTTTACCATAGCCATGAAATGGTTATGAATCTGAAATTCAACCTAAAAATAAAACATGTGTATATATTTACTCTTATTTAAGTGTCAGTAATTAACAGAAGGAAAAAGTAGGTTATATAATATCAAATTAAGCAATTGAAAACACTTCAGTTTTATCAGTTTTTGGTGGTGAAACAAAAGGGAATTCATATTTTGCAATACTGAAAAATAATTTAGATATCTTTGTCATGAAAAACAAGTTTTATGCCAGCTAACATTTTAAGAACATAATATCAAAATTTTTCTTTAAGAACTTTATGTGAATTGCTTTATTCAAATAAAAAACCACTGATCCTAGAAGTATGTGTTCTTATCATTCCAGCTGTACAGATGAAAAACATTAGGCTTGTAAAATAATGAAAAACACATTTACTAGATGCTACTCTTCGTCATTTTGGAGCCTGGATTTCTACCTGAGCCATGTAATTCTAGAATCTGTGTATTTAATTACTATACAATGTTGATTTTTTTTCCTGGAACTTATTATAGTCCCAACTTCCCACAATTAAATAAAAAATAATAATAATTCCTATTAAAAAAATATGTAAGCAATGTCATCTACTACTATATTTTTTTCTACATAGTAAAAAATAATGATTTATGGTTTCCGTGACATTTAGCTCATTACCCAATAAAACTGAACAATAACAAGCATTGCTTGAGGCAGGAAATGTTCCTTTTCTTTATGTAGATGATAGCATTAAACATCGTATTTTCAGCATCATTGATCAACTTGTTCTTCTTGAGCTTGTATTTTTCAAGAATTTATTTCCAAATTTTAGCATAATCCAATTGTTGAGAAACTTAACTATTTTATAAAAAATCTCAAAAATATTATAAAAATACATCGTATGTTGAAGAAATTTAATGGTCATCAATTAGATAAAAAATTCTATATGTTCACTTTATATTGAAAACTGTTACTTTTCATACATACAAAATATATTTTGCATGTGGGTTAAAAAACTATCTTAGATTTAGAAAACTGGAGATTTAGTATTTATGTCATTATTAATTTTCAATTCACTTATATTTTTGGAGCTGCACTTTCCTCATTTATTTAAAATAATCTATGTGTACATATTATTTTACATATAATATAATAATTGTAATATATTAATACATACACTAACATATTGTAAAGCATATTATCTGACCTTTTTATGTGTCCTACTGTATGTAATCATCACAAGCAGCTGAGAAAATCAGTCTTCCAAGATCATAAATAACAGTCCTAATGCAAGGTAAATGTCGAATCCCTAAGACTCAGAAATGTCTATCATCCTAGAAAAGGAACTGACACTCTCTAAAGCTCAATGGGAATTGGCTACAGTTCCAAATGCTCACTCCTGGTCAGCAACAAGGATTGGACAACTTCTAAGCGTGGCTCCTATCACCTCCCCAACATCTGATGACACCGAGGGGTAGAGCTGATGTACCTAGGAACTGCAGAATGAAAAACTTCTGTCGTGAGCCATACTGCAAAGCTGCCATTGAAAAACTTCTACCCCCACCCAATGGTCACACTTAAGGAGATCCTTTAATCAGCTGCCAAGTAGGATAAACTAGCACCCAGGGTAAGAGCTAGTGCTTCTCTGAACATGCAGGTCACAGTCTCATCAATCCGAGAGTGGGGTGCCCTCCCTTGTCATAGCTGAAGGATTCGCCCCATCATTCTAACATTGTAACAATAAAAAAATAAATAAAAATAAAAAAATAAAACACAGGAGATGCCAAAGGTCAACTGCAAGAGGAGAAAAACTCCAAAATTTTACCCTATGCTTATGTGGTCCGAATAACAGAGGGTTATCAGTATAGGTGGCCAGTTGAACACTTCCCTGAAATCACAGAGTAATCTGGTGATTTAGACTGGATGTCCAGAACTCATTCAATGACATTAGAATACCCTTCACAGTCCAAGGATCAACACCAGGCTATTCTGCAGATGATATTACAAGAATCTAGTGCCCTATCTCAGCCATCCTGTGGTGTTTCCATAATGATAACAGTGACTGACCTCGCCTTCTGTGTGGGTCGAAATGGTACAGTTCACTGAAGGTGTCATGAAGATGCGTAATGGTCACACTTGGAAATCAGGCACATGATTGAGAAATAATGATCAATTTGTCTAACACTGATTTCTTGCCATTCAATGTTCCAGAAAAGGGGCTAGCTTTCTGAAATGCTCAGTGATAACTTGCTATGGATCAATACCTAAGATAATAAATCTTCTTCATCTTTAAGTCCTCTATCCCAGGGTCTCTATAATTCATGGATGTGTCTGGTGCTTCTCCAACCATAAATGCTGTGTGGAAAGTCCTCCAATTAGCTTGTTATGTCTGATGCATGACACATAGTCACCAGCTCTCGATCATGCCAGAGGAAGGACTAAAGGCAATCCCAACAAGAATTATTGAGGACAAAATGATCCTGGAAGCCATGGTTTTGCCACCTATGTTATAATCATATCTTATCCACTGATTCCTTATTCATGCAGCTTAAAACTCCTGCGTTGAATATCTCACCAGGATAGATCGCCTTGTGTTTCCTCAGAGTGAATGAATGACTGTGTTCTCACACATCTGCTGTTGACCTTCTAACCATGAGTTTTCTGGAATGGACTTTAGACTTGGTATGTATCATATATGACTGGGTGCTGTGTGTTTCCATGATTCTAAGACATAACCCTAGAGAGTGTCTGGGGCAGAGGCTCTGAGTTGTCTACCCTATCTCCACATTCACTTCTTTCTTAACAGAACTCTTACTTTATTAGGACTCCAATGTGTGCTGGCAAAATTTTACAATTAGTTTACCTGTCCCGCTGATGAAGATGACTATGTGACATAGATTTGGCCAACACTATATAACAAGAGCATCACTGAGAAAGACTTTGGGAAGAGAGACTCAGACGGCCCCCTGGGTTGACCCTTCGCTCTCTCCGTCTCTAGCCACCAGGGATAGGGCTTTGCTCAAAGGAGCAGTGGCAGACACCAGGAAGCACAGGATGAAGTCAAACCCCAGACGGTGGAGTGGAATTCTAGGACGACTGGATCTCTGACGAGAACACAGCACTCTAGATTTTGTGATTTCTTTTAATGTGAAAATAAATATTAAATATTTTCTTGTTTAATTCTAATAGCCACAACCATAAAACTTCCATTTTACTTAAAATCACATAGCATACTGCACAGAACAATGCACAGTCTATCGGAATGTTAATAAAGTACCCTAGAAAAATAAACCAGAGTCTTAATTTTAAAAATCTCACAAATAGGTTAGTAGATTCCCTCATAATCTCACTTCATTTAGTCAGTGTATATTTTATTCACCACTACCAATAAATGATGAGATAAAAGATTTTAGTAAATATAACATTAATTCTATGGATAATGTATTTCCCTAATACCCTTTGATTTTATTTCTCCTATTAAATATTGTAAACTCTTACTAAAAAAAAAAATCCCAAAGAAAGCATATTTAATATATATATAAATCACAGTTTATATTCTCAAGTGTATATAATGCTAGAGTGGAAAGAGAAACTAATTTAGAATTATATTAGTCTAGTCTTTTGTCTCACTAGAGGCACAGCTGTGATACTAAAGTAACCAGTTTCTTGATTTGCAAAATAAGGATAAACCATATCAAGTAAGGTGACAGATTATATTTAGCTGCCTACATCAGTGTTTAACATTCGGTAAACATTTGGTAAGTGGATTCTATCAGTGATTATTATTATGTATATGGCATTCTTGAATAAAGATATATGAGAATGATGGAATGAAAGTATGAATATTTCAAGAAATAAATATTTCAAATAAAAATAAAACATGAAATAGATGAGGAAGTTTAAAGTTTCTGACTCACGCTTTAACACGGAAAATTCCTCTCAAATATTTCAGTATAATGTTTCAGTTAATGAATAGAAAAGTCATTATAACACCTAATTTTAAATCTAATTTTAAAGAGCAATTGATGAAATAATGTTGTATGTCAATTCTTGCTCAACAAAACTGGAAAAAAATCTGTAAATTATGAGTTTAGTAAATATTTGTTCAAAGTCACTATGTTTTGGGGAGGATATTAGAAAAGATGTATTTAAGAGGAAAGCATGGGTACCTTACTGTTCTAACAAATGGTGAAAAGTATCCTTAAGAAATGGACATAAATTCAAAGTCTTTATCTTTACCATTTTTTTTATTCTGATAATATGTTGTATTTTTTGATAAACTCTGTAAGAAGACCGAAAATCTTGGGATGGCCTCAGACTATAAGTGTATGTCTGTGTGTATGTGTTTTGAGAATGCACAGCTTATTAAAGAAAGATATTTTTTTCTAATTAAATATGGCCATGGGATAGAAAAAGGAATTAAACAAAATCTTCTCAGTTTTATGGGGATTTCGAATAATATAATTTTTATGTAGTTAGTTTATTTCCCAAAAGCTACTCTTCAAACAAGGGAGCTACTCTTAAATGTTAAATATATAAACTTTAAGTAATACTATTTTTATTAAAAATAAAGTCTCACATATTTTAATTAAGTCTGGCATATATGCAAATATGCAAAAAACATATACTGTTTTACATTCTCACTCTAGCTTTTATTCTTTCTTTACGTATTGTAATCTTGGTCAAATTTGCTGTTTCTCTACCTTGGACCAATTCCACAATGGCAAGGAGAGCAGCTAATTTCAAAAGGTACCCCCGATGACCCACAGATAGAAGACTGCGCCCAGCTGAGATCAGCTGTGTCTAGCTAGGAGCACTTGATTCCCACCTTAAGAGACTACAATAGTAATTTTTTTAAATGTTATTTTAAGCTACTGTTAGGGATCTTTTTTTTTTTTTTTTTAAACAACAATAGCTAACTGATGCAACTTTGTTAGACTTATCAATTAAGACTTTTGGTAAAGACTTAATGAGAAACTTCTCCATTAAAACATTTCCCCAGTCTACACAATATCTGTTAATGTCATAATCCACTGGGACATCCACGACTCGACTGGCACTCGCTCTCTTGCTCCTCACCTATCAGACCTACGAGTGCTAGTCGATCTATGTCAGGTATACAGGCAATGCCATTTTCTCTCTCACAATTTCCGTAGCTCCCATATGTCATACTCGACCTCTTGGGAAGCCAATCAACTTTCCCTTCAAAATATATGCATAATCTATCTCCTGTCCATAGTCTCAATACTGCTGTACTCTTTACAAGATTGTCTCCTGCCTGCACTGCTAAAGTAATTTGGCACTGGTTTTCCATCCTTCCACTATTGACACACACACACACACACACACACATATATTTTTTTTCCCACAAAATAGTGGCAGAAATGAGGCCTTTATACCATGTATCAGATTATATCTGCTTCTCAAAATGCTTCCCATATCATGTGCAGCAGACACCAGCTATGGGAAGCAACAGAAGCATATTCATTACAACAAAAAAGGAATTATAGCTCTATAATTAAAAAGCTATGCCTACGCTACCTTTAGAGCCACTCAAATATGAATATTAATATATACATACATTGCTCCCTATAATTAGAGACCTTCCTAGGTTTAAAATACAATATCGAAATGATTGGCTGGTACGCACATATTGTAGTTAGTATATGAATGGCAAACTCATACATAATTGAAGTGTGTGTATGTATGTGTGTGTGTAGTGGGTATACGCATGCATATATAAAGATACACATAATCTTTATAATATTTATATATATTTACTATATAATTCTTTTTATATGGAGCTACTGAGAGTTAGATCAAAGCAGATTCCTTCTTCTGGTGACAGAAGGGGACTGTGTCGGAAGGGAAGAAAATCCTTTCTTTCATCCACTTTAAGCTTCTGCTATAATTCCATGAAACCCTTGGGGTTCTGAGAAATATTTAGAAATCCATTAATCAAGTACAGTTAATAAACATAATATATGGTGAATAGTTCCAGCAGAAGATAAAATTATTTACAGCTTCTGATGCTCAAAAGAAATAACTCTCAGGTTATTATTAATTGTAGCACCAATCTATGCCCCCAATCATCACTGCAGCTGAGAACTAGCTGGAAGTATTAAGAATTTGCCTTTTAAATTGTTTTCAGATTGAAAACTGCTTCCCACATTTACTTTAACTTATCTTTACAAATACACAGAATTGAGCTGTGGACGTTGAAGAGGATGACATGCGAGGGGATGTATCCTGGGCTTGCACCTTTCTTAAGAATGAGTTTGCTTATTATTTATAATAGCAAGCCATTAGAAATATTTTAAAGCTGAATTTTATAGTTTCTTCCATACCATTTCCCAAACAGTGTTTTAGTATTAGGTTGAAAGAGGTACAAATGTAAAAGGGTGGGACATGCCTGAATTAGCCCTGTGGTAACAGTATTCTGATCATTAACAAATCTTGGCCCACGGAGCCCTTTAACAAGTAGAGTAGTAAATACAGAAGATTCCTTTGAAAAGTGAAATCCCTGTTCAGCTGCATTTGTGAAAATATGAAGCAAATTTACATGTGGGCACTTTGTTTACTCCTACTTCCCACAGAGGACTCTCGCAGAAAATTTGTACTTTTTAGAATTCTTTACATTAGTATGAGTCAGTGGCAGAAGTCCTGCTGTCAGGCCATTACCAGCACATTCTGAAGGGACATTCACACAGACCAAAGTCACTGCTAAAAACAATCTTTACAATTTGGTGCTGTGAGAGAAAAGAAAATCACTGAATTTAGTAAATGATAGCTTGATGCTTTCTCAGATGTCGATTTTTATTTATGTGGTTTATAAGATCATTTGGGAACAACTTTTTTTTTCCCCCCGATATGAAATACTGATAAATAATCTCTGTATATGCATGTTGTCAGTGGAATGCTAAAATGTTCTGAGGAACTACACATATGCAGATAGCATGAACCTTGTAAAACCTGGTCTTCAAGGTTAAATTTTTATCAATCTCTAAAAACTAGACTGCATTACTTACTGAAATAGAGTATTACCTAGCATTCAAAATCATGTCATTTCCTATGGAAAAAGAGATATTTGAACATCGTAAAAAGTTGTTTTCTATGCAAAATCATACATATGTTAATTCGCACGTAAGCAGTCACTATTTCTCCTCATAAACAATCAAGGGATGTAAGTGTAAATTTCTTCTCAGCAGGGTCGACAGTCAGTTGTAGTCTTTAACTCTTCTTATGTCTCAATTTACTTGCCTGTAAAACCCACGATTTGCATTAGAGAAATTATCTGTTTTAAAATATAAAGTAAATGTACTAAATCTACTAAGTGCACTATAGCATAATCCTAGCATTTTACAGTATTAGAGGTGGAGGAGTACAGACACAGTAACTAGCCCAATTGCCACAAACCCAAAAATGCTTTCCAACTCTTCAGATGTTGATTCGGCTTCTATTTGGACCTTTTAAATGATGCATAAATAACCGGATCATAAGATATTTCATTACATTTTTGAATATGTCCAAAAATCATATATGAATAGGTTAAACCCTTTCTCTCCCGTTGACTGATCACTCTCAGAGCTCTACAGAATCATGCAGCTGCTGCAAGTGTAATGGAAATCTCTGACCACAGACGTATTTGTACAAAATATGGAAATCTACATTTTAAGAGAGTTTTCAGGCAGCTTTCTAGTCACTTCCTAGGGGTTGCTTAGGTGAGAGGAAATCAACTCTCTCTGCTTATATCATGTTTCCTTTTCTCGACAGACGATAAATCTACTCTCTATAAATTGATATAGTTTACCTATAAACTTGTTATTAAAATAATAGCAGCTAATAGGATCCAGGTTAAAGTCTAAGAATAGAGCACATTTCTGTCCATCCCAGTCATTAAAAGTAGTATTAGAACATTGTGATTGATGTCTCATACAAATGACATCTAATCACTCAAGTGCTGAATAAAATATTAAAAATGAGCAACAATCTTCAATAAAACATAATGAGAAATAAATGCTTAACAAGTTCTCAGAGGTCATAAGTCCTTGAGGAAACATGCTGTAGGTGGAAGCTGGCAATATCACATCATACCTGATCTCAGTCTAGACTACCTCATTTATTCACTTAACCAAAATAAAGCAAAGCCAAACCAAAAACTTGGATGAAAGATAGCCTTTCTAGCACAATAATGCTTAAAATAATCAAATGCTCCATGAAGATTGGTTTCTCCAGTCTTAACACAAAAGTAAGAATTTTGCATTAAAATAAAAAATTGTCTAATAAACTCATTCATTTCTTGAGAAAGACTAATTTAAAATTAATGGAAAATGAAAAATATGACAGTCATGGGACCTTCATGTAGCAGTGTTCACTTTGGTAAGGAAGTTTTGCAACTGTGACTGCAGGATTCGAGATGCAGATGTGATATCAGAATGCTCATCTTTTCTGGTGATTATGTCTCAATTAGAAAGCCAGAAGTGTGTGTCTGAACGTGTTCTCTAGTTTCACAGAGGTTAGCAGTCTTTTTAGCCTACAACATTCATTTCTACTTCGGTGGGATGCTTATTGTTTAGACATACTTTTTTTTTTTTTTGAAAGCCTACATGTATTAAACGGTGACTTTAAGCCATTAACATGTGAATATATTTTTATTAGTTCAAGAAAATCCATTAGAATTGGTAGTATTGATTAAACTGAAAATATTTCTAAAGTATTTTCACTGTGTGCTGTTAAAGTTAGGTATTTTTGAAATATAAAATTATGTATCTAATTTGAACAAATTGTTTAAAAATGTTTGTTCTTTGGTAAGAAAGTCACAATTACTAAATTTGTTTTGAAAAGTGTTACTTAGGCTTCTGTGTGTTTACACTTTTTTGTGTACCAATAGAAGAGTCATTTAAAGATTTGTGTTATTAATTTTAATATAAAGTTACACAAATTGAGAAAATATAATAAATTAGATCACATTGGTATAAAACATAAAAGAATGGGATATATTGAATTAATTATGATAAATCTAACCAAATTCTATGACTAGGTAAATCATTATTTTTTCTAAATAAATCATTAATACTTTCAAGTATAACTATATCAAACAAAGATAATTTTTTTTCTGAAAGATATTTACAGTAGTATCATTGGGATGGAATATTGCAAGCAAATTTTGAGAGATCTGTAGGGAATTTGCAGCAATTTCTTTGGCTGCTTTAAACATATATCATGTTCCTGAAATATAAAGATAATTCACTTAACTAAAGTTGTTGCCTGTGATCTTATTTTGCACCATAGCAATTGTTCAGGGTCCCTGTGCTAATACTACTGAATTACTGCTATTAACCAAGAAAAGCCTACACAGAAAATTAAAGTTGTGAAATGGTATACACACATCGGCAAAATTTATTTGAAATCACACGCCTAAAATTGAAAGATATAAAATATAGTTGTTGAACAAAGTAAAAATAAAAGCACTTAGAATATTTAAAAGCACAAAGATAAAGCAATATACATTTAAACGAAAACACTCCGAGTGTTTTAGAGAGAATATGAGATTAAATATTTATAGTAAGAATTTAAAATAATAATTAGACTACTTTAACTCACAAGCGCATGTTGCTACTAGAATCTGTTTTTTGTTAGAGTAATAAACTCAATAATAATTTAAAGAGTTTCTGGTGAACAGGTGATATACACAACACTGACTCCAAATACTATTTTAGAATATTACTTTGTGATTCCTACTTGATGGAAAAAGATGACAGATCACTCATTTACTACATTATATATCAACACCAGTTATTATTGACAGAGGACTTCGATTAAGTTTAATATCACTCTATGCTCATCATAAGGCCATGATCTGTATTATCGCTACTAGATTTTCTCACTTTCTAATTAAGAACTGAACCAAGCTTTGCCAACTTCCATACGCTAAACTTATCTCTACTTTGTATTTCACAAGTCTAACTTTAAGACATTCATGAGAGAATGAAATATTTTACATAGTTGAAGACTTTCTGTGGAGTCCCTTTATTTTTGTTCTTTAAAATCAGCACTAGTAGCCATAAAAATGTGCCACATGAAAACAACATCAATAAGGCTTTTTCACATAAGTACTGTTCTTAAACAACACATGTTGGCGTTAAAACAGGTTGCTCATGAGAGGCACCTATGGGATTCTCTTCAGAGAGAGGTAAGTGTCGTCACTCTGATTAGATGAGAAGACCGTGAGACTGTCACAAAGCTGTATTTGAATCACAATGCATGCCAAAGATCAATGTCATTAAATTAAATTTAAAATGCTTTTATTCTTGCTTTATCTAACACAGAGGAAACATCATCCCTTCGTCCCAAAGTTACCATTTTGTGTGTGTGGCATTGGTGGACATCACAGCAGCGCCCTAAACCACACCTATACCTGACACTCCTTGTTACATGGGTACTAAATAGATAAACTCAAGTTTCTGGTTTGTCCTTCAAAGAAACACACACATCCATCCACACACACACAAATTTGGCACAGTCTGTCTCTTTCAGAAGATGGTTTCTATTTTTCCCCAATGGTAGGCTTGAGTACTAAATATTTTAGCAACTAAGTAAAGATAACATTCTATGGTTCTGAACAGATATTAGAAAATCAAATACATACATACATCGTTAAAAATCTCTCTCTTCTCCATTTTTATAAATAATGTCAGGAAAGATTCTCACCGAATCTAGTTAAAAACTCTTCTTAAAACTCTGTATCATATTTAATATATTGTTTTTGTAATATATAAATATATATTGTTTTTATAATATCATATATATGTATTTTTTACTTTTCTTCATATATACATTCCTTTCTTCATATTTTTTCTACTTTAAACCTTTACTTTCCTTCCTTCATATATATACACACACGCACACATACATACATATGTGTGCGTGTGTGTATATATATAAATATTCATTCTACTTTAAATCTTACAATAAAAATTAAGTTTGTTTTAAAGGTACATGTTAGGATCCTATGGTCACATCATAGGTCATAGCAATTAATTTTTGTTATAAGTAATCAGTAATTAGCCATTGTTCTGAGAACATCTTTTTCCTTATTCTGAATGATTATTATTCATGTGTGATATAGGCTTCAAATAGTTTAGTCTTTATAAGGTTGCAGATGACACAAGAAATACTAGAGAAAGAAGGAATTAAGTTTAAAACTTTACCATAACCACTGAGTGATAGCAAAATTGAAAAAAAATAAATAACTCAGTGTGTGATTTACTAATGGTCAAATTTATATAACACTGAAAAATGATTTGATAATCAGAACTAGATGACATATATTGCCATTTATAGATATATTTTATATTTTTGGTAACTGATGTGCAGCTGTATTACACAAGATCTTTTAATAGTGTTTTTGGAAATCATCCTGCACCTTAAATACTGAGAAAAAACTCATGCAATTGGCAAAAACATCACGCATTAGTTGTTAAAAAAAAAAAAAAAAAAAACAGTTCAAGTCTACATTTGGAAAGTTCTTATGTATGATAATATGCTAAAAATGTAACAAGAATATAGTATATTGCCATTGCTGATGTCAACATAAGTGGGGTCATTTTCAAGTGAAGAAAAATTTATATTCTATATGATGATTTTATAAGTTATGTTAACATATAAAATATTTCAAAAATATTTTACATAAGTGAAGACTATATATCATATCTCCATATACGTACATACATATATACAAATAAAAAATGAATATAAAGTTAATATTATTTGTGCTATATAATAAGTATATCATATCTTGTATGTTATACACTTTATGCCATTTATATTTCATATGGCACATATCATATATTATACATTCTCATTTCCTATTTTGTCTCTCATGGATACATATGCATAATATAGCCATACATATATGATAACAGAAATATACAAGCCAAACTATTGATATTGCTTACTGAAATGGGATTAGGCTTGGAGGAAGTGAAGAATATTAATATTTACTTGATATGCTTCCTGTTACTTACATCGTTCTAAGGGACAGATTTTCATTTTGTACTTTAAAACTCAAGTACTAAATTAAAAAGCATTCTTCCATTACTGTAGTTTTGAAGTGCCACAGTGCTTTTGAAGAACAGAAAATCTTCCTTCCCACATGTTCCACTCCTCATTAAACATCTGTTTCTCCTTCCTTCTGTCTGCTAACAATTCATTTACCACACTGTTATCATCTATTTTGGTTTGTCAAATCACTTGCATATTAGAGTCTGAGGTCATTTATGAAGTAGTAGCTGGATACTATGTTCTTCAATAAAATATGAAGTAGGAGAAAATTTAGTTAATGGCACATGTGTGCTAATAATGTACTGCAGCATATACTATTAAACACAAGCATGCTCCCTATAAAATTCCTAGTATTCCTGTGGAAGAAAGCACATTACATATAATGTGGTATTTTAAATGTATGCATTTAGTATATCTATACAATACAGCATTTGCTACTTTTCTTGCTTTCTATATTACTTTATTATAAACTCCTTTCTTAAGAAATTAAAATTACTATTTACAGCTGGAAAGACATAGAGTGAAGGCAGGTTTGGTGACTTGCCATGCCTTGAGAATAGTGGAGTACATTGTATTGATGCTAGCAACCATCTGAACCTCAGGTAAATGATACTTAATTAAAACTTGATTTAAAAAAAAGATTAATCAGAAGAGAAGATGGCGAAACAAAAGTACACATTGGCCATCCAGGCAACAACTGGGTCGGAGCGGCCTCAGCCAACACTTGGGAATTGTAATCTCATTTTAGCTTGAAACAATTCAACAATCAAATGTTATGATGGCCCCATGCCCATCCAGCTTATTATTTGACTTCCTACAGTTTCTGGCTTTAATAAAATGTGCTAATCATGCTGCTTAGTGTTCTGGTCTGTAGAACAACAGTACTTCTCAAGACAAAGGAATAAATTGATACGAGAATTTTAGATATCAGTATTTTGAGTCTGCACAAAGTGCGAGCCCTTCTGAAAAACAAGTCCTCACTTGTTCTTAATCATATGGAGCCTTAGGGATGGTGTAATGAGGTCGCGCCCCTGCACAAACTCTTTAAAAACGGTCAGTTGAACTTTTTCACAGTATCAGTTCTCTGTATTCCTAACCTTGCTTTGCACCATATTTACTGCCATAAAATGTCACTGAAATACAGAAATACTAATTTCCTCCTTTAATTGGCATTTTACTAACCTGCAATGTTTTTATTTAGTGATTTATTCAATAACAAATATACGCAAATGTCTACTATGTATGAGATGTATGTTAAGACCAATGAACAGGTTATACATTGTCTCTGCCTACAAGAAACTTCCAGTCTACTGGCTAAAGATGCAAATGATACTGTAATGTTATAGTGAGCTAAGTGTGTATGAGAGGCACACAGACCACAAAGGGAAGCCTCTGGGTTTGCCCCCAGGTATCAGGGAATGCCTGTCCCTGAGAAGACATTAACATAGATAAGTGGGAAAAGTACATAAATGGATATGTAGAGTTGAAGGCACTTTAAAGCCCTAGTATTTTGCAGGAATTAAAATTGCTTTAGTTATCTTCTTAAAAAGGAGAATAGGAATTGAAAGTACTCTCAGGGGGACAGTTAAGGAAAACAAAACATATGAAAGGCTTTGTATCCATGCTAAGTAGCTTAGAGATTATTTTAGACAATAGCCAGTTTTGTTCTTAGCAGTAAGAATGTATGATGGCATTCCATGAAGAATTGGAGTCTAGATGGTTATGAAAAATGAATGAATAATAGGTTTAATATTAATTTTTGCTAATATTTGTGTATTTTTTCTTTGTAGCTAGATTATAACCATGAGGATAATATCCATATCTTATATTCTTGTATTTATTTTGCTTCTCTCAAGTATCCAATACATTTTTTTAGCAGAAGTTCAATATATAATTTTCTTGGTAATTGTTAATTGAGTAGTCCACTAGATTAAAAACAAAAATTTAAATATTCTAATTTTTTTAAGTATGGATTGATTATATAAATTAAAATTTTCCTCCTTACTAAAATTATACAGGTTTTATTTTTAAAGAACTATTTTATTGACCTCAGAATATGATCTGATTAACAAAAGTCAATATTCACAAAAATTAAAGAATACAATTCTATATAAAGTAAAATATGTCTATTTCATCATTGAAGATACATCACCATTGAGAAAAAAGGAGTAGGAGAACAGTAGGTATAAACCAAAATAGTACAATAGATATTTTTAATTGATATATAAATTGGAAAAATTATTTACCAATTAAACAATGGGAGAAAGGAAACAGATGGTTTTAAATAGACAAATACATAATATGTAAATAGAAGTGTTATATAGCTAGTCAAACATGAGGGACAGGGGAACAAAGGCATAGAGGTCCAGCCCAGAGACCTCCAAAGAACACCCTATTGGTAGTTAGAGAATCCCTCCTGCATCTCCAGAGACAAAAGACAGGAGAGTCATAATCCATAGCTTGTTTAAACAGCCACAGAGGCCTGCTCAGAAGGTACTACCCTAATCTGCCCACAGTCTAATGCTCATATTGTCATTATACTATGTCATGCCTGGAAGTTCAGGCATCTAATTGTAACAGACTGAATTCTGGGTAAGCACAAGCGCACAAGGCTAAGTGTTATATAGCAGCTGTCAGTCAAGGCAATCTCACATACAGATGGGATCATCTAGGACCTCCCATCACTGCCCAAATATAAAGACCTTCCCACTTCTGGGTTGTTACAGCTCCCCTTGCTGAAGACCTGCTCCTCTCTTGGGGTGTACTCTGCCTTATCTCCTCACCTCTCAAATTGCACAGGGCTGCAGCCTTCCTTAGTGTGGCCAGTTTCCTAAAACATACTTTCAAGAAATCTTACTTTTTCTAAATCCCGCCAACCTGTACTTTGCTGCGTTGGTCGGCAGGGAAGAATCGAGGAACAACACACAACATCACTGTCCTCCACACCACTGGGGCAACACTGGATCTCACATCACCCTAGCAGTAACCGAGGGATGAATAAACAGGCAAAACAAACACTATAATACTTGTAGAGCATGTGTACTAATTACAGTCTTAAAAAAAAAAAAAATCCTGCTTTTTCTGTTGCTCTCTCTGGAGAGAGTAGGAGAGAGAGAGAGATTTGATTTCAAGATCAAGCGATCTAAAGATGTCCCTTATGTTATGCTCAATCTTATCAGTCAAAATCAAATCTGTTGCTTAGATGCTAAGATAACAATTTTGAATAATACTGTCAGATTCAATTGGCCATGCCAGTTGATGGAGCACCTAGGTACTGAGTGCCTTAGGTCATTATTATTATTCAATTAACTGGCACAGTAGGTCTTTCAATCCATCATTTTTGAAACTTTGATAAATGCCTCAAATACACCACGTAGTTTCCGTCAGAGATTTTAACCTTGTTGCACATATCTTTCCCAAAAGCAAATATATCTGGGTAATATAGTCAATTACGAAATGTCATTTTCCCCACAGAAATCAAGAAGTCTTTGAAATATTTACAGATTGAAAGATTTCAAAAAATACCCAAATATTATAGGATACCATCTGTTAACTCAAGAAAGGTTGTAAATGCTCTACTTTCGAATTTGGTTATAAATCGAATTGCCATTTCTGAAGACATTTCTAGGCAGAGAAATTTATTTTAACACACAGCTCTTCCTGGAAATGTGTTGCCAGTGTGACAGTTTGTGCTCAATACTAATTTGAAAATCCATTTGCTTTTAAGATATAACTTTCTTGTTTAATAGCTTAGCTGTACGTTTTTAAAGTATGGATGTAATTCTGATCCTCTAAACAATGCAGAGTGTCCTCTCTTAAGTATTCTGTGTGAATAAATATGCTACTAGGCAAATTATTTCAGTCAGGCTGACTTATTTGTGAAGTAGTGTTTTCCATTCTGCTCAAGTTCAACAGACATTGACTTCGCCAAGGGGCTGCTGGGAAATGGCCCTCGGAGCTTTATTTGGAAGCACCGCAGTCTTCGTGATGAAATACTGTGCTGTGAAAGCACACTCAGAGTGTTGACTTTGTTCCTAAGTGACATCGTTAGAGCATAACATACATTTAGTTACCTACCTGACAAGTTGTCCACTTAATGGAGAAAAAATGATCTGACTATGATTGATGGCACAGCTGCCCCTTCTCAGTGATGGGGAAAATCAGCTGAGTTCAAACAGATCTGGCTACACCAGGGCGTGTCTGTCTGCAGTGCTGTCCTCTCATTTCTCTTCATTTGAGTAAAAAGGCTTTTCCTTTGCGCAAATACTCCCACCGTCTCTAATCTACCAACCACTGTGCTTACTGCTTTCTTCTTTTCACTTGGAAATTACTTGAGAAGCATTATCCTGCTCTGGTCCGCCTTAGAGCAAAGCTTTTCACACATTTTTAGCACAGGTTCCTCTAGGTCAAGGACAATGGTATTGAAAATTAGAGTCCTTGGTAAGGAGTATGTAGTGACTTATTTACTTTTTGGCTATAAAATTATGCTCTCTGGCACTCTGGTGTGGGGTCTTTTCTGTGGCACTGATTAAGTGTTCCTTCAGATACCTGCCTTACAATGGGCGTGACATACAGTAAAATGGAATCAAGCTCCAGAGACTAATGTGTTCAACCATGCTGCCCTCCCTGCCTCAGGACCATTTTTAATTTATTTCTTA
>NW_006439191.1:3310040-3311781 GCF_000325575.1 Pteropus alecto | reverse complement strand
TTTTTTTGGTTAGAGTTGATAGCTTGGTGTGTCCTTCAATGGCAGAAACTAAAAGGGAAAAAAAAGTATAATAAAAACCACAGCCGGTCAGTGTACCTTACACTTATTCTTCACAAGGACAATGTTAAGAGGATAAGTGTCACTATGGCAATAAAAACAGCTGATTTGTGGGGATTAGAAAAAATATAATCCAAACAGCTACACGGGGTATAAATACCAGATATAAAACAGGAACTTCTTAGTAATAGAGAAAAATTTATATTGAAAAGTCACATATATAACAGCTGTTCCTTTTTGAATTCAGCTCATTTGGATGCGAGTACAGTGATCAGAAGACCTGGGATTTATGTCAGTTCCGGGAAGCACGTGCTGTATTCAATCTTGCATGTATAAAACTAAACTGTGAGGGGGTCTGGGGAAATCATAACAACATGCACAGCATTTACAAACAACTTTGGAAATAACATATACCCATACCAAAAAAAAAAAAATCAGAAAATTAAAAAAAAAAATTGCGGAAAGACAAACTAATCCATAGGTCAACTATACAGAAGGAACACCCATACTTGCAAAAGCCACAAGCAGAATCAACTTGCATGTATTTTTAGGAACCTTATTAAATCTGAGTCTTTAAACATATTTCTGAAGGATGAGGTAACTACATTATTTGCAAATGAGAGACGAGTAAAAGTCTTTGTTTTCTGTATAGTTGGTACAGAAAATCTGGCTAGAAACAGCAGTATAGGTATTACTAAGTAGAGAAAGTGAAGTATGTTCTATGCTCTCGATCTGTCATATGTCTTAAGCGGTGTTGCCAGAGGTAAATTATTTCATCCAAATTGGAAACCTTTTTTTTTTTTTTTGGTGTACCCTAAATATGGGAATATATATTCACTGCAGCATTTTTCATCTTTTATGGGATGAAAAGAGGACAATTAAGCCTTAATTTTTTTATTCATATGATTTTTCAGTCAACATATATGTAAAAGTACATACTTTGCACACACAATGTTCTAGGTAATGCCAAGACATTAAAAAAAAATAATAAGGTCCAGCCTTTTTTATCCTTAAGATATATATTTTTTAATTGGAGAAGACATACAATAAACACATGAATAAATCAACATGTAGTTTCTCAGATGATGACAAACATTATAGTGAAAAAAATATAATGGCCAAAGGATTATTAAGGTATATTAATGATGTTGAATAAGGAGGATACTATTGTCTGCAAAGTAATTGACACTATTGTTTTTAATAAGTTGATATTTAAATAGAAACTGAAAAAGTGAACCACATTTATATCTAGGGAATATCATACTAGGGAGAGGAAACAGAAAATTCAAAGGATTTGACATGAACAATTTTTATCATGTTTAAAAAACAGTGAAGAAACACTACAAAGGAATTCCAGAATCAAATTATAACCCAAGAATGGGTCTGCCTCCCTAATGCAGGTGGTACTGTTTAGAAGACACAGAATGTTAGCTAGACACACTAATCTAAAGTTCTACCTTTTCTCCAGGTTCTAACAAAGAATTTATCATATACAGGTCAAAGGGCTCAAGAGACAGCAAAGGACATGTTTTATAACCAAGGTTCTGGAAGAGCCAAGTTTCTGCATAAACAAAACCCTTCTAAATGCAGCCTCGATTAGGATCACTTCTCTTTTCCTTCTTGTAGATAGCAAACAAAGAAATTAAAACAAAACAAAGAACTTAAGTATCTAAGATATGGGGGG
>NW_006439191.1:3299389-3310000 GCF_000325575.1 Pteropus alecto | reverse complement strand
TGTGTGTGTATGTGTGTATTAGTTTGATAAGGCTGCCATAACAAAGTACCAAAAACCTGGTGGTTTAAACAATAGAAATTTATTTTCTTACAGTTCTGAATATCAGAAGTCCCAGAAGGATTTGACAGGGTTGGTTCCTCTGAGGGTCATGAGGAAATAATGTATTCCAGACTTATCGTTAGCTTACAGATGACTGTCTTTGGGCCTTCTCATCATCTTCCCTTTGTTGATGTCTGTGACTTGTTTCCGTTTCGTAATAGGACACCTGTCACACTGAATTAGGGTCTAACCTAATGACCTCTTTTGAATTCGATTAGGATTACAAAGACTCTTTTCTAAATAACTGTCACATCCTGAGGTACTGGTGGTTGGGACTTCAACATATGAATTAAGATAGGTGTGTGTACTCTTTAACTCATCACTACCTTATTCAAACTGCAGAAAACCAAAGGCAGAGAGAAAACCTTGAATCAAGTCAGATAAAGATAGGGGAGCACCTTACTAGAAAAGAACAAAGATAAGAATACAACATACTTCTTGTCTGGAACCATATAAATATAAACAGAATGGAATAAAATATTTAATATTTTGAATAAAATGCCAACCTAGAATTCTATATCCAGTAAAATTATCCTTTAAAATGGAAGTGGAAATAAAGAATTTCTTAGACGGACAAAAGCTAAGGAACTTCGTCATCAGTAGACCTGCCATACAAGAAATGTTTTAAAAAGTTCTTTAGCTAAAGAAAAATAAGATAGGTCAGAAACTAGAATATGCATGTAGAAAGACATAGCATAAAAGAAGGAATAAATGAATGTATAAATATTGTTTTTTGTTTTCAATGCATTTAACAATAACAGTTAAAAACAATAATAGCAACAACATGTTGGGTGATTCTAGAAAATGGAGACATGTAATGAATGGCAGAAACTTTATCAGCAACAGGAAGGAGAAATTTGGGAACACTTTATTATGAAATATTCTACTGCATGTGTAATGATATATAGTATTATGTGAATGTGAACTTCGATAACTTAAAAATACACATCATAAATTCTAGGTCAATCACTCGAATTTTTTAAAAAGAAGTATGATTGGTAAGCTAAGAGAAGAGAAAAACTGGAACCATATAAAATGCTCAGCTAAAACACACGGAAGTTAAAAAAGTGAAAATAAGAAGCAAAGAACATAAGCAATTAAGAGTAAAAAGTTTCAAAATGTTAATTATTAGTCTGATTATACCAATAATCATTTTAAATGTGAACAATCTAAGTATATCAATTAAAAGACAGGTTGTCACTGTGGATTTAAAAAAAAAAAAAGATGCTCAACTATGTGTTATCTAAAATAAATCAGCTTTAAATGTAAACACTCACATAGGTTAAAGAGATGAAGAAAGATATACCATGCTATACTAATGAAAAGAAACCTGAAATAAGTATATTGTTTCAGAAGAGACACTGCATGATGATAAAAGGTGCCATTATCTAATAAGACATTAACAATTATAATATGTATGCATCTAACAACAGAACATCAAAGTGTCTGAAGCTAAAACAACAGTAGTCCCTTCTTATCCTTGGGGGACCGTTCCAGGAGTACAAGTGGATGCCTGAAACCACAGACAAGCATCCACTGTATATACTATGTTTCTTCCTATACATATATACGCTTTACAGCTTTACTCGTTAAATTTTGCAAATTTATATATTTCACGTGAGTACTGATTTAGGAAAATTTACTCAATTTAATATGCACATGTCGATGATTTTAAAGTTTAACTTGTGAGAATTATCTGTTTCATTCATTAGACCATTTTTGTATCTATGTGTTTGTTATTCAATGATTGAATCAGAAATAGTTTAGTAATTACTTATTTTCCCAAAAGTCCTAGTTTAATTAGTAAACTGTGGGATATTATGTAGGAACAATGAAAGTGAAAGCTGAAAAAATATTAAATTCAGTTACCTCTATTCTCTGGCAAAGAACTTGTTATTCTTTGATAGTGCTACAAAAGTCTTTCTTCCTCATGCATCACTGAGACTGAAAACAGTGTCACAGTGGGAGTGAAAACTTAAGTGACAGGTCTAGTAATTAGCAATATACTTCTCACTACACTCCCCCTCATTTTGGGCTGTGAAATAGCACTTCTTATTAAAATTTGAATTCCTCAGAGGTGAATAGGAGAAGGAGGTTTTCTCTGAGTTTTGACTGCTTTATAGATGAGCTGTGCCAAAAATCCTACAGCTGAAGAATGTCACCGGCCTTTCTCTTGGAGCCTCATAGAACTTTTTATAACATTTCGGAGAGGCTAGGTCAAGTCTCTAATGGTTAAATAAATTGCTTTTCAAATGCCATGGTCACAATGGTCTGGACAACTGTATGGATGATGGTCTTTCAGGCAAGTAGTCAGCTTTTTGTTCTTTATGTTTTTAAAAGGTGAACCACAAAATTAGAAGATAAACTAAAAAATAATAAAATAAAGATGCATATTGGAAGCTGTGATACTGCAGTATGTAGACTTCTAGATCTGTGATACTGCAGTATGTAGACTTCTAGATCATTGTTTCTGGAATAGGGCTTTTCAAACTGGGTCTTGTGGAACCTCTTTAGTAGAACTCAACAAGCATTAGAAAGTGAAAAAGAACAGGATAGAAAATGCATAATAGAATATAATTGCAATGAGAGTGAATCACATGTAACAATGTCTCTTAAAACTTTGTTCTTACCTTATAGATGTACACATATTTAAAATGGTATGAATGGTAGATCATAAGATAAAATATATTTCTTACTGTGAGTTGTAGACAAAAATATCGGAAAGCCATTGCTCTGTATCACCTGCTGTAGCTCCAGCCTTTGCTCAGCCTTTTTGGCCTAAAACAAATCAGAAAAGACACTAGGCATCAGACAAGATGTATGAACACAATATATATAACCACAAATTTTGTCATCAATTTCATATGTTCTGAGAACTCTTTTTGTTTAATATAGTAAGAAATATAAAGACAGTTTTGTAAAAGATAATACCCGTAGATACACTGTGGTCTAATAAACACTTGTATGAATAGCACAAGGAATTGTAAATGAAGTTTTCACTCACATAATATTCCATGAAAATAAATGTAGCATGAATGTGAATATGCAAAACAGCCCAAGGAAATAGTTCTGCTCTTGCTTGCTTTATAAGAAAATCATCGAATATTTAAAATAACAATATTGACTCATACTACATAAAACTTTTAAATACATAGATTTTATTATTATACTTGTAACTGAGAAGCATCATTCTAGTTAAATTAGAAATATCTTTTGACATACACTTCCTTTATAAATATGCTATCCCGAGAGGCAGCTGATTTCTTGACAAAACTATGCATTTTTCTGTCAAAAGAAGACAAACTCTAAACTATTATTGAGGTGAAGTTTGCTAAGGAAGTATTAAACCCACTGGAATGAAACTGAAAGAACTCTGCAATTTTTGTTGAAAGAAATCATTCGAGCTCATGTAAATATGAGGGGTTGAGTTTGATTGAAATAGTGAAAAAAAACTGCTTGCGATCATACAAAAATTAAGATTAAAAATATGTGGTTTGCAAATTAGATGCCTGATTTAAAATTTTATGTTTTGTTAATACATAATGGTGTTTGCTGAGCTTTAAAACAGCATAATTTTAGGAATAATTTTGGTTATTATCAACATTAGATATCAATTTTAACACTATTCAGAAATTTGCAATACTGCCCATTCATTTTGAATTAAATTAGATTAAGGGGGGAAAAAACAGTTGAATTAAAATCATTAGTCTTTTTTTCACAGACCCAGTAATAATTTACATCATGGCATATTGAATTTAAAGTCTGGTCTCAAATTAGTTTTACTAGAAATTTTCTAGTTTGAGAAAGTAAATATTAACAATTATATACATACTTTGGAAGCCTATATTTATCAAATAATTAAAATATTTATGTACTTGAATTTTAATGTTTCAAGTTTTAATCTGGGAAAATAGATTAGTAAAGTCAAGTTCTTAGATTTGATACATGACTCTACGATTAAAAGTCATACAACCTTGGTTAAGTTATTGACTATATACCCTAAAATTCTTGTGTGTAAAATCTAGGTTATATCTATCATGTATGGTACTTCTTAGATGAGATAATGCGAAAGAAATACTTGGCACAATGTAAGAAACTAATTATACACTATTACTATTACTATATCAACATTATACACTATTACTATTACTGCCATTGATGTTTTTAGTTATTTATAGTTTGTTTTTTTTTAATAACCAAGTGAATTTGGTGTTTCATAATTTTGCCTGTTTGATTTCACTAAAGAGAAAGGGTCAAAAGCATCTCTAGTAAATAGATATGTTTATCATATTTTATTTATATATTGTTTCTAATACTACTTTTGTTAGATTAATATACTAAACTGTGTACTAAGTACAAAGAATCTGGGCAATTGCAGCGTTCTACATGCACGGCGATGTGGCCATGGAGAAAGTTAAGGCCAGTCCTGATTCTGCAACAGGATCACCTTACTTATGTACGCTTATTTGGTCTATAAAAAGAAACGACAAAATGTGGCCCAATCCCAGTAATAGTCCCTGGAATTCTGAACTGGAAAAAGAATCAATCTATATTTGAGTGGCTTTTCCAGAAATACACAAGCTTTTTGGAGTTTGAATATAAGAAATGTATGTATGTATGTATGTATGTATGTGTGTGTGTGTGTGTGTGTGTATATATGTAAGGTGTGGAATATGTGTCTACATATGAAAAAAAAAACCTATGTTGACTGAAAACACAAAAGAATCTTTTTGAAACAAAGGAAATGAAATGGAGTTGATGAACAAAGAATTAGAAAACTAAGGCGTTGAAATGGCTAAACTGATATCCTGGTAACTTTTTGTAACAGAGCCCCATTCTCTTCCTTCTATTATGAATAATCCCTGTAACATTCTAAAATAAATCTCACAATAGCTTGGTGAAGTTTGATTCTATTTTTTTTTTTTATTTTTTTCAACCAAAAGAAATGAACGAGAGGAAAGAGTTCTCTTTATATTTCAATCCAGAAGTCAACAAACTTTTTAAGTAAAAATAGAAGTACTAAATAATTTAGACTCTGTGCGCCATACATTCTCTCTCGTAACTATACAACTTTACCCCTGTAGCACAAACGTAGCCACAGAGGATACCTTCAGAAATGAGTGTGCCTGTGTACCAATAAAATTTAATTAATGGAAATTGACATAAATTTGACATGTCACAAATGTTATAACTTTTTTGATTTTGCTATAATCATTAAAATATATATTTAAAAACACTGTGCTTTGTGAATCATGGTGAAAAACTGGTGGTGAGCAAGTAATGGATCTGGTAAGTTGGGGAGCCACCCGGAAATTCATACCAAACAAAGCTTAACAGTTTCTCAGTGGCTTTCTTCTGCCAAACACTTTAATTTCTTCCTCTCTTCAGGTGCCAGACTACTAATAGTTTCCATTCTTTTCTATTGTAAGTGTTTCTGATTATGACAAGTTAACTTATGCATTTTGATTTTAAAAACTCTTATTAACCGAATGTTGTTTTATAAATGAGACAATAAATTACATTTTTATAATATTTAGAAGTGTTTTGCTTGTATTTTCAGAAAGCTATTAGAAATGATGACCATAATAAAACATAAAACAAGTAATTAAAGATCTCATTCTGATCACATTAAAAGCATTTGAAAACAAAAAGCAACTCCAAACACCAGCAAAGCTACTCATCTATAAATAGCTATTAAATATACAAAGATGGAAAATATCAGTTTAATGTGGAATTCTTCCATTATTAATCTAATCTAAAATCATTATGAGAATGTAAATGCTACTGGAGTATAAGAAATAAGAATTATAACATCAGTATCTGTATTATTATTTCTAGTTAGATTGTAATAAAAATAATTTTGACATAGTACTATTGTGTCACAGACATAAAACTGCCAAATATATTTGAGGGAATTGAAAGCTTATTAGGTACATTGTACCAGGCACCAATGGTGTCAATGTCAACACGTAGGAAGCACAGCAGCATTTGAGGTCAATGTATTTTAACTTCAGTTTAGTCCAGTGGGACACTTAGGAGGTCTAGAAAGAGATTAGGGCAATTATGTATGCCAAGTACAAAACTGTCATCGGCAATTTAGGGCAAGAGTAGATTGGGAGAATGTTTCCAGTTCAATATATCACTCTGAAGGCAAATAATCAGTAGGAGATTTTTTACAACAGAGAGCTAACAGAAAATACACTGAGGAGAACAAATAGGCAGACTCGACAAGAGAGGTTTTAGAATAATGAGATAGTGTCGGTTATTTGATTCACAGATAATTCCCATGAGGCTTTTTAAAAATAAATTTATGTCACACACTTGATGAAACTTTTTTCTTTGTCCTTAACAACGGCATTCAGGAATGTAATGTTTCTTTTAGGCATTCTTTCACTCGTAATTACATATGGTTTTTATTTTAAAACGTAAGCAGGGAACAGTTTGGGGTGATGCTTTACAGTTGGCCACTATTTTCTGTCCGTGGAATGTCTAATTCAAGTGCCACATACAAAAGTGAGAATATAAGATTTTGGATGAAAGATGCCATCATCACTATTCTCTCAAAACCTACCAGAACGCTTCACAAACACGCAGTTAATATCCAGTTAATATCTGTTGAATGAATACAGCTTTACCTAACACCAGTTACTTGAGTTGCGAAGATATCTGAAAACTCATTTCAAAGAGTTATGGTAATTAAAAGCTGCGGACTGCACTTCTGTGAAACCACCATCATAACAGAAAGTGTAATGCAGGTAGCTATACATATTTTATGAACAAAACTAACTTTTCTACTTACTGCTTCATCTATATCTATCATCTCTATCATTTCTCTCACTCTCTCTATCTCTATCTATCTCTATCATCATTCTCTCTCTCTCTCAATCATCTATCGTCTATCATCTATCATCTCTCATCTATCATCTATCATTTCTCTATCTCTCTATCTCTCAATCTATCTCTCTAGCATCTATCTATCTATCATCATCTACCTATTGTTTAAATCCCATTATGCTATATTAGAATTGAGGGAAACTTAGTCTCAGCCACCTGGCATTTATACAGCCTAGGTATTCAACATTCCCTTCAACTGTGATTGAGGAAGAAATATATACATGGTCAAATTCCATAGGTAATATGATGGAGTTACCATACAATTTGGGAGGCTTATAATTATCATATATTATTTGGTTGCACCTACTTCACTGGATTTTTTTTTTTAAGCAAGAGATAATAAAGTATATTTGAGTAGTCAAATTTTAGGTTAAAATGTACTATAACTAAAATAATATGTAAATTATATGTTTTCTAAAAATTATGAATCATTTTATTTGTGGTTGTTTAGTTCTTCTGTAAAGCTATACTTAGCAAATATTAGACAAATTAAATACATGTTGGGTTTCTATACAAAAATGAAAAAAAATCTTCTCATTCTACATAGAAGTTATTAAATGTATAGTCTAAATCAGTTTCCAAAATGAGAAATATTACTTTTTCTAAGTTATTTGTTAAAATGATGTAGATAAAGCAACACAATTTTCAAGTATTTTACTTATCTGACATGCAGGAATTTCTATATGAATCTTAGTCCATTGTGTTCATTTAATGTGAATATACACAATACAAAAACATGGTATAAGAATGTTAGAAAATTCAAATAGACCAGCAGACATTTCTCAATATTTTACATTTAAATAAAGTCTCATTCATTTTCATGTTTAATTCTGAAATTGACTTATCCTTTCAATTACAAATGAAACTCTCTTCAGTACATAGTTTCTCAAAATAGCTCTCTCATAAAATATGTAGAACACTTTCCCTCAGAAAGAACACTTATCATTAAGTGAAAGAGTATCAGTTTTGAGAATATACATCTTATTGATGTAGATATCCTGCATTATGTGGGAATATAGTCGCATGGATCTGTGAAGCCAGTTGGGACTGGCAGATGTTGGACGTGTGTTCTGGTCTACTTATTACTGAGTCATGGGAAGACTGCTGAAAGTACACCGATACTAGCTTTATTCAGTGTGTTGACATCTTACTGAAGGACAGCAACAACATTTTTATGTCAACATAATCCTGTCACAAAGGGTAGAGGTGTTCACTGTTTCATGGTTTCCACATACATGAAAGATAAATACTGCAAGACTTATACAAGTTTTCATTGAAAGAGGTCTTGAATTTGAGATTGCAACATTAGGTAGATATCTGCCCTCTTCTAGATGAAAACGAGACGTGCAAAGGCATAAACGTAAGATTTGTGTTTCTCCATAACATCTGTGATAAATCACAAAGGCGCCCTTCAAATCCTTAAAGTATAGAGATGAAATTCACATTCTAAAATGTACTCATTTTCTTGCTTCATTATTTCTGTCACTAAAAAATGTTTCTGAAGAATAAAATGCATTACTAGAATAAACAGAGTTCTTTAATACAGATATTAAAATGTGAAAGAATATAGATATAATTACTCTCTCGACCAGATGTTCTCTATTTTTGCATTAATAAGCATGGACACATTTTCTATTATTCTTCATATAGTTTTTAATACCAAACTAAATCCTATATTTTATATGCAAATCAGTAATATTTTTCTAATACCATACACACTGAATCCTTTTCCTAATCCTTAAAAGAACTTTGATTTTTTTCATCCTTGCTCATTAAAATCCATGAATGGAAAATCTTTTCTAGCTTCTGCTGTTAAAGCATTAGATTCTGAACATAAGCATTGAATTTTGAACTTAAGGTACAAAAAATGGATACATGAATATTCCACGTGTGTATCGTGCTAAAATAACCATCTGATAATCTAAATACCGAGGAGAATATATAATGTGTATTGAAAGGTAAAATAAAAGTGCTGTCTTGGTCACAAAACAGACAGCTATTACAATATAAACTTCATTTTTACTGAAATACTTAAGGACATCTAAGCCTAGTCATGTGAAAGTACTAGGTGTACACACTGTAAAGAATTATCATAGCCTGCAATTATCAATATAAGAAGATTAAATGGCTCAGTTCCTTTCTTTCTTTTTCATAAGCCTGAATTTATCTTCCTTCACAGAATTACCATAGAATTGTATGGACAAACTTAAAAGACAAATATAATTGGGTTTTAAATTTTCTCTTTTGAGCATTATTTTATAAAATTATGATGATTGTCCTTACTCAATATATTATGAAAATTCAGGAATTAGTTGAATTACAAGACTTGAATAAAACTTATATCAATATGCCATTTATTGTTCTGTTATTAAAAGTAGATTTTGGAGAAATTATAAAGCTATTCACAATTTGGCAAAGTAAATAACTGTGATTGATAGATGGCACTAAATATTACTGGAAAGGATGGTCTTGGTCATCTCATGTATATGAACAACTGTTCTTGATTCCCACCTGGTCTCACTGGTGTCTATTTTCCCATTCCAATATATCTATACATATTCATAGTGATCAGTAATTGCATGGATTACTTTATTTCTCCAGTTAAATACTCCAGCATGTTCCCGGGAGTTTATAAAAAAAAAATCTAAAACTCATTTACTTGACTTTAAATGGTTTCCTAAACTTCTTTCCCCACCCCTTTAATACCATGTAGCTCCTCATAAAGGTTCATTCACTGGGACTGTCAACAGTTTTGCTGTTATTTTTAAAATTACATTATTCAAAGTACAAGAGGCATTTATATCCATTCACACTAGGAAAATAATGCAAGAATATATTTTGTAAAGACTGATAATCGCGCCATCTCTTCTGAAATCAGTTGTAAGAATCACTCTATTGGTGTAATATTCCTCCACAGCTGAATCTATTCACACAAATGATTACCCCAACTATGAGAGTTACTTGCCTTGATTTTGCTACACCAAGTAGATTATATCACATGTACTTTTTCATAACTTATTTCTCATGTTTTCTAATAATCAGGGGATTTTTAAAGATATAAACAAGTAAACCTAATTCATATGTTATATCTTAATAATTCATATTCTTGAATTTTTAGTTAATTTATCCACTTCTCTAATGGCATATGCACAAGTCGTTTTCAGGTTTAGCAATACAACCATTAGTGCATGTATCTTGTCTTTATATACACCTAGCTCCACTGTTTTTTACCTTGATGTTTATTAATGCCTCAAAAGTAATTTTGTTGGATCAAATTATCTATATTATATCTGTACCAGTTTTTATTTTAAAAGCTATGGCCAATTGTTTTTAAAATAAAGTCATAATACTTCACTTTCCCCTTAACCACATGTGTCAATTTTTGCATATCCTTACCACCACAAAAAGTTATCACGTTGTTTTTTTCCTTTCTAATAATCAAAACGTCATTTTAGCCTTTTGGCTATTTCTTAACTACTAATGGGATTCAGTATTCTTTCATAAATTACTAATTGAAATTTTTTTCTATGAGTACTATTTATATAGCCTTGCACATGGCTTATGTTTTTAAATTATTGTCTTCTCAATTTCAAAACCCAGTTGAGAAATTGAGATAAA
>NW_006439191.1:3288636-3299356 GCF_000325575.1 Pteropus alecto | reverse complement strand
AGAGATCGACCCAATTCGTTCACGTGTCCACTTCTTACTGCTCAATTACATCCACATCCATATAAATAGTCACCGACCTCACTCGTCAGCTAGTACTGGTCATGCAAAATTAAAAAAATATAAATGACTTATTTCCTGTCAATCTCTGCCTTCAGGTTTCCACCTTAGACAGCCCCCAAATCAGGCCCAAATGTGGAACTGATAGAGAAAATAATTTAGTTTAGCATAGCTGGAGAGAATTTCACTGAGGAAAAAGTGCTCCAATTTTTTAAAATTATTATTTGAAAAATTAGTTCTGATATTTCCTCTACAATTAAAAAATCTAGTAACCAACCTGAAAAAAAAAATCTTTTGAGATAGTTTGATTCGTAATATAGTTGAATAAATTAGAATAAGCAAAATATAATGGAAAAATAAAATGACTTATCTCCCGAACCTGCACAGTAGCATAAGAGATGATAGATATGAAAAACACAATCTGATTAAAAAGGGTATTTGAAATAATCAAGCTAAGAGATGGCAGCAGATAGTATGAAGTAGTTGCTGACTAATCTTTACAAAAAAAAAAAAAAAAATAGAGTCTGAAACACAAATTTCCTTTACTATTAAAACTACATATCCCTTAGACTAAAACTACCGAAATGAAAATAAGTGGGGTCCTCCCCTGGGTAAGTGTCAAATACACACATTTTTTCCTATGGAAGAGGATCTGTAGTTTTAATCGGTTTTAAAGAGCCTAATTCTAAAAGTGATAAAAGTCCCCTCCACTCTTTTAGACATCTTACCTTATGTTGATGTTTTCTTGTCTCAATTTCTAAGACTCTAAAACAAAGCTTGCCAATAGTCTCATAACAAATTAATTTCATAATTAATTTCTACTAATTTTTCCTATAATTCCCATTAGTGTCCAAATATTTCTTTTCTACAGATTCTTTTTATGTAATACTAAGTTAAAAAAAAAATCTCTATTTTGTCAGAAGCAATCATTTACTTTTTTCCAATTATATTTATGTAGAGGGCATGTTTTATTAGATGTACTTTAATTTATTTTTCCAAATAGAATCTGAATGAGTATTTTAGTAAGCAAAGTTTTTAAGTTCGTTCACTTGGAGTGAAATCACAAAAAAACAAAAAAAAAAACTCGTATTTGGAATGGTGACTGGGACTTTTAAGACAGTAAAAGTTAGTTTTTACTTTCTCAACTGAGACCACCTATATCTTAGGATTAATTACTACTGACCACAGGTACTGTACTTAGAAGATAAAAGCCAGAAAATTGAAAAATAAGTCAGAAATTCCCTCAGTTCATAAGTCTGAAAGGCCATAATCTTTCATATATGACATCTATTATTGACTGAGCTAATACCTTTGATTTAGACCTTCCGAAAGTAATAATCACATCTTTGAAAAGACTAATCTGTAAGCCTCTTGGGTTTATATGCACTGTGTTAAAAATCACAAATCTCTGACTTTTCTCTCACTTGATCCATCTTTCTAATAGAGCATCAGTTTATGTTATATTTTCTATTCAGTCAAATACAGTACAAATCTTCCCCAAGAATTAAGGCACTTCGCTCTGATTGGAAAAAAAACAAGATTATGTATGTGCACAAAGGCGTCATTAGTATTTTTGAATGTGCTTTGGCATCCAGAGTTTAGATGCATATGCATTATAATATTTTGGTATGCTTAAAGATACTTTTTTATAAAATGGGAGAAAAATACTTGTCTGTCATCCCTCCAAGTTACTTGTTTTTCCTTACCTATTTTTAGCTAAGACACAAAAATTCGAACATGATGTAAGTACGCAAACAAATTAGATTGACTCAGTCTCACAGAATTCTTTCAAAACACAAACCCTTTCAAAAATATCTAAGTCACGTAAATTCCTCAGTTCAGTTAAAAAGAAAAGTATAGACCACGTGGGGAAAATATACATTCACTGTTATTGAGATTTTCTTATTTAAATAAAGGACAGGTGAATAAAACAAATTTGTTACTCTGTACATGGTTATTTTATATGACATACCACAAAAGTTGTGTTTTTGTTTGTTTGTTTTCTTACACAATTGCCACTACAAAGAAAGTCAGAAAATCAGATGCAATGCAACCTAAATGAACTTCCCTTGAACATCGGCAAATAACATTTTACCATGTAGCAGGTTAATTGGTGACATTTATGAATATACAAGTTTGCTCTAAAATGCTTTCTCTATTTCTCTAACATAATTTCTACTGAAATTTCATTCAAAATTAGCATAACACTTTCATTCTGTGCACATTCAGATTTTAAACTATGGATACAGATTGACACATATAGATGCTTTTGTTTATATATATTTTTTTAATTGTTAAGAACATGAAATCAACTTGTCTAAGTCTTTTTCGTAGCAAAGTCAATTATAAAATTTTAATGCACACCCAGTCTTTGTCTTACTTTTCAGTAGAAATTTTCTATCAACATGTTGAAAGAAGGGTAAAGACTTTGCAAAGACTCTTGTGTTGGGAGAAAAGCTGTCATAATATACTGTCATATATTAAAATATTAGAAATTAGAGAAGATATGGTAATCTATAGATCCTGTTATACAGGGTTCTTATTCTTTCAAATTTCAGAAAAACAACTCAAATTAAACAAAATAGAGAATTCATTGGTTCATAAAACTGCAAAAATCATGGCTGGTACTCCCTTCAGAAAAGGTTATATGCATAGTAATAAATTTCACTGGTCTGGGTTGTATTGGGTAACCAATGCTGAGTCAGCCCGTGTCGAGGGAGCACAAAATTATCTGACTGGCCAGGACTAAGGAACAATTAATTAGAGATAGAAAATTCTGAGAGTTAGACAGGAGTAATTTCCAAAAGAAAAATTGCCAATCATTCTACAAAAATTGGATGAAAAGAGAAAGAAGGTATGTCCTCTATATTTACTATTATTTAGGGACTCGTGGAAAATAAAAGATGCATGAAGCATAATTCTTATCCTTCCTTCATGGTTTCATGTTGGAAAGAGAGCAATATAAATGTACAGCTAAAATATAAGTGATTTTATATCTTACATTATATAATTCACAGATTCACTTGAAAATAACAGAGTCAAGACTTTAGATGATCAAGCATTAAAATATAACTTAAATATCATGGCAGTTATATTTTACAGTGATAAATTCATCCTCCAAGAAGGGATTATAATGTGTTTTCATATAAACAATAACCAGTAACCATGGTCAGGACCTAAGGAACGAAAGTATGAAAGAAAAGAAACTATAAATTTAAACACAAAGTTTTAGTGTTATCATGCTAAACAGGGAAAACATTTTACAGAATTTGTAGAACAGGATGAAATTTTCCAATAAGATCATACTTAAAGTGAGGTTTGAGCAATCTCAAATGCAATATACAAACCAAAATAAGGTATGTAAACACATATGCCGCCAAAATATGGCAGATATGGGAAAAAACACAGAATAACTGGAAGGATCAGTAGAAACAAGAACACAGAAGGGTGGAGATGCTCTGAACCTCTACTTTAGCAACCCAAGCAGAGGGTATGACCACCCCAGTTTACCAGTCACACAAGTAAAGATTATCTTCAAACAATACATATAAGAATGATTAAATTGTATTATTCCAAAATTCTATTCAAATATTTGTCTCAAGTCAAGAAACCCTCCATGAGTAAGTAGATATACATGATTTGATTATGTTAGAAATTCTATGCCAACATTATGCACAATTAGGTAAATAACACCCTTTATAAAAGTATTTCTTATTTGTGTTCAAGTTTACAGATTGAAATTTAATTTAAGGCAGATGAAAATGTGTCATTTAGAAAATGTGAGCTCTTGAGTCTCTAACTAGCGGAGAGTAAAAATGATGTCTTTGGCACAGTGATCTTTTTGCTTCTAGCCCATTCAATTCAGTTTTTCTTTTCTTTGGAGCTACTAGAACCACTACTCCCATCATGGGTACTCAATAATCTGATTTTGTGTTGATGTTATTGTTGTTCTTGAATAAGAAAAACATAAAAGATACACCAGAAAAAATTTTTTTTAAGTTACCTACTACAGAGAGGGTTAAAATAGTTTGACTGGGAGGATAATGGGGATAGAAGAAAACCTCTTCCAGGAAAGTCCAGATAGGATTTACTGGATCAGAAGGGGAAAGAAAAAAAAAAAAAAAAGTTTGAGGCTCTTGAGTTTGAAGAATGTCAGAGGCTAGAGAATAAGATTCCTGATTTGGAGAGAGAACCATGGGAGAAGGGAATCAGAGTTTGTATTAGTTTGCTAGGCCTGCCATAACAAAGTACCACAGGCTGAATGGCTTAAACAACAGACATTTATTTTCCTATAATTCTGAAAACAAGATGTCAGCAGGGTTGGTTTCTTCTAAGATCTCTTTCTTGACCTAGAGATGACTATCTTCCTCCAGTGTCCTCACATGCTCTTGTCTGTGTGTGTCTGTATCTAATCTCTTTGTGAAAGGACACATGTTATATTGGATTAAGGTTAATCATAGGACTTCATTTTACATCTATCCATTCTACTTCCAACCAGAGTCACATTCGAAGATACTGTGGGTTAGGGCTTCAATATATAAATACTGGGAGGACATAATGCAGTCCACAAAAGTGTTAAAGGACTATAATGTATTGTTTAGAGCCAGGAAACCAAAGACTCCAAATGAGTGAACCACAATGTCACCTCACCTCAGGCACAGTTTTCCCATTATCACCTAATGTCCCAAAGTTTGCAATCCTCTATTCAACCTGTCCTCTCCTTGTTAACAGCTCAAGACTCTAATTACTAAACTCTTCCAAACACTGGTGTCTATTTTCCCAAAATGAACAGTGGATTGGAAGAACAGGCTCCATTGCAGAAACTGAGTGTGACGACACTGGGGAAAATGATCCATTTTAAATTATAAGTAACTCGTTGCCACAGTTTGCCTATTGAAGAAGTAGAATTTCTCTAAACTTCATATTTCTGGGTCTTCAACTGTAGCTTAAAAAGTTAGCAGCTACTACTTTCAAACAATATGTCAGAATTTAAAGAGTAAGACCATTTGGTGATAATGCACATATGCTTTTAATGTCCATTACACATTAGATCACTTCACTGAAGAGCTATCAGCACAATTTTATACATTCTTTTAGCATCTAAAACTGATGATACAAGAGATTAAACGCCTCATATCTTGAGACTGGATGATTGCTGGAGTGTTCATCAAAACATTTTGTCTCCATGAGACTTAATGAATTGGGCTCTACATCTCAGTACTGTAGCCATTAACCAATTACTAAACTCCACTCTTCTTTCCCTGCCTGTTTAAAACTGACCAGTTCAGTATCACTGACTGCCCACCTTACAACTAGTGTTTGAGATACATTCAATTTCCAGTAAATCGCTTCTTGTGATTTGTGCTCAGGTACTTAAAGGATAATTGCCGAGTATCAAAGTTCCTTTCAAATTTCATTTCTATTTAGATTTCTCAGACAACAAAAAGATATATAAAAATGTCAAATACTAATTGTATAGTTTCAGTGTGTAAAACTACTCATCCAAGATATTGTCTACTATATGACTTGTGTCCATTTCTCTGACATGAAAATGAAGAAGAATCTGTTTCATTTAGCAATACAGAACTACAAAAAAGATAACGATGATCTGTGCTCCCAGGATAATGCTGACACTGATTTCACCTGACACGAAGGAGAACACATTAACTTCACGGAATTTTCTTATAATAGAATACTGTATGAAGGCAAACTCTGTGTGACAAGCCAGACTGTGAAGTATATTAAGGTGGTCACTGGAATCATCACACCTCCTATTTTTCTGTCCTTTCCCCAGACATAAATATTCTGCATTAAAACTAATGTGAAAAATTTGCATATATTTTATAAAGTTTAAAGATCACCCCATTTCACCAAAAGTATATTCATTTTTATGTATTCTTTTTATTTGGTCATTTTTAAGTCACAGGCAATTTTTCATAATATAGGCAATAAACTATTAATGGTCCCTTAATATTTCTTGGTATCAGTACCAATACTAATAATTTGTTTTGCCCTTACTATATGCAAGTTTTACTATGCTAAGTGTTTTATATTTGTTATGTTAGCTGATCTCAACTCTGTTAAGTGGATCTCATTATTATTATCATTTGAATGAAAGAAATTTATTCTGGCTCCCAGAGCAAAAATCTTTCTGAATCTTGCCAGATATAAGAAGCCTATAATCTACCTATGTCTGTATAGCAAGTTTGTTAATTCTTTCTAGTTTTTTTTCCACTTTTAAAAATTTGGAAAATCTTATTTAATTATATGCTTCTTTAACATTTTATGAGGTTATTTGTGTAGAGATATATTTTGATTATTGATAAACCTCAAATTAAACTGATTATAAAATTTAGTTTTATAAATAGAAGATATAATGAAGTATTGAGCATTAGATGTCTATTCATTTATACAGATGTTTAATCACTTTGTCTCTCTGAAAAATTCAACACTATAGATAAAGCTACAGTTCTCCCTGACCTTTGCAATTCCAGTTTTCCCCAATGTACCAAATGTTATGACATTAAAAGAGTTGAGTATATCTTCTGTCTCTATTTTTAGGCCCCTCAATTTGCAATTTACAAGGTCAAGAGAAAAAGTTACTATGACTGTCATCTGCAAAAACAAAAACAAAAAAACCACAACTCTATTAAAAAGAGCCAGAATTTACAGAAGGAAAAAGATCATATGTAAGGTCTGAAGCAGGAAGTCTACATAATAACATACTTCTAGAATAACATACTTCTGCTATACAAGTATGTTATGTAGAATAACATACTTCTGCCGTACAAGAAAACTATCAAAGACTCTTGCATTATACAAAAAAAGTGAGAACCAACTTGTAGACTCTCTCACCAGCCAAAGATGAAAAATTTGAAGAACCCAATAAAGATGGTACCTATACTTTAATTCAAAGATACTGCATTTGTTTAACTCATTGTTTTCATAATAATGCAAAAAGTATTTGATTTGTCTTGAAGAATGTAAAAAAAAAAAAAAAACCCTAAAACATTGTTTTGAAAATAGTAAGGAAATAATAAAACAGTTGTACCATTTTCTCTCTCAATTATTTGTACCTCAGAGTAACCAAAGTTAAACAGAAGGTTGTCATTACAGAGCAATTCCATATAATAATTTCCATTTTTCAAACCCTAATAACTGAATTGACCTAAGCAATAATTACCAATGGCTGATAATATCACAAAAAGTAAACATGCAAATGTCATGTACCATCTCCTCCAATGGAAGTTTGCAATATAAACTAGCAAGTCATTTCACTAAATACAGGAAATCAATATGAAACATATCAAGCCTCTATATTAATGATGTCCAAGAAATAATGATGGACATAGTCTATATCCACACCGTCCATTATGGAAACCAACAGCTACATGAGGATATTGAGTATTTGAATATAGCTAGTGCAACTGACAAACTGATGTTTTAATTGCATCTAACGTTAAATAACCAAAATTTAGATTCAAATGGTCATTTGTAGCTACTGAAAAACATTGTCTACGAGAGCGCTAGATCCGAGTACCAATTTATAATCAATACCACTACAAAAAAAAAGAAAATCTTAAAAGAAACTATGGGGATGTAACCTGGAATAGCCAGACAATGAGAAATCTCATAACAAAGTGACCCAGTTTCTTCACCAAAAAATTTACAGGAAAGAAATGAGAGAAAGAAATGAAATGTGTGTATTTAAAAGCTTCCAGAGAGAAGGGAGTGATGGCATAAGATTCTCCATCTACTCCCTCTCCCTGTCTCTCTCTCTCCTTCTCTTTCTCTCTTTTCTCATCTTCATATGGGGATTCTCTGCTGTGTTCTGAATTATTCATGTCTCTTACCACTTACTTTTTATACTGGATTTGCTGTTCCTTTGAACAATTTTTTGCCTTCAATCACTCTGCTTCTAAACTCATTACTAGTCAGACCCATGCAATGGCGGCATTTGTGAAGCTGTATTTTTTCTTCAATGCACTCCACTAAAGCATTCATTTATTCAACTTATATTTCTGAGAACCTACCATGTGCTCAGGATTGATGATAAAGACACAGATACACAGACTCTGATTTTAAGAAGCTTATGGTAGAGCAGTAAAGACAAAGAATTGATGCTGTCTATTATTATTTGAAATAGTACCCATATGAAGTACAGGAAGACAATGAAAGCTGCATTTGCTTATTATCCAAGAAAAGCTGCTACACTTCTGTGCTAAAACATTTTGCTTAGAAAGCTGCCTGTCATTCTGCTCAGTGTTGGAGCTTGACATGACAGCTCTGAGTCTCTCTAAGCAGCTCTTCTGAGGTTTATAGAAAGTTTGGTTTTTTATTTTTTTCATTTGAAGAAAAAAAGAATGACTCAGAATGAAAGCAGAAAAAAGCTTAATCACTCCAATCTCTGAATCTATAACACCTGTTGTTTAACTGCATCAACTGGGGTTTGATCAGGAAGTAGGATTACTACATGTGCTATGTATTAAGGAATTTGTTGTACGAATTAAACATTGCACAACTGAATAATCTAAATAGTATGTGTTTCTTCTGCTTCTAATATTGTGCATGAAGTCATTAGGGCTGGCACTTGAGAAATGATGGTGGGCAAGAAATGGGGGAAAACAAGGACAAGCAGGAGCCCACAAGAATAAAATGAAACCCATAATGAAAAACTGGACCCTACGCCCCTCTCTCATGAACAACCTTAATGATGTAGGCGACCTGCAGGATAAAGTAGAGCTTTTCAGTATAGAGCTCTATTTGCATCTGGGCCAAAATCTGGAAAAGATGAAAGAGGAACATGAGAGTGGGAAGAATGAAGGGACTGGTTAACAGACAACTTGGAGAAACACCTGAAGTCTAGCTGATCATGACACACACACATCTGAGGATAGGAAGAAAAAGCAGCATGGAGACCATTAAGAGGGGTGGAGTCGTGAGGCGGGCTGCGCCAGCTGCACCGGGTGGTGGGGCACCTGGAGGGAGAGGTGGCTGCAGAGGCCCCTCATTCCTTCAGCCCCACACGGGGGCTCCCCAGCCCAGGGTTCCAGTCCCAAAAAGAGAAGTCCCCACAAAATCGGACTATAAAAACCAGTGGGGACGCTGGCCATCTGAGTGAGACGAAAAAACCTGAAAACGTAGACGCCCCGTGAGAGGGCCCACGCACAGACTCCCTCGCTCGCACTCACCCAGGGCTCCCGTGGAAGGTCAGCGCCCGGGAGGCACGATAGACAGACACACGGGGAAAGATAGAGCTGCATGATGCTGGGGCGAGGGTTGGTGGGAAGATGGCCACGGGTCCTTTGTGGGGCCCCCTCCGGGGAGCCTGTGGACGGCACGCCATCTTGTTCATGCTGAACCCGCCCCCCACGTGGCCACGTACGAAGCCGCACTGGCCGGTGGGATTGGCCGCTCCGCCCCGTCTCCCTGTGGCCCCGCCCACCGAGCCGCAATCTGCCCGGGCCTATTGTAGGGCAGCCACCCCGCCCTGCCCCTTTTATGGGCCGCACGTTTATTGGCAGAAAGCAGCCCTCAGCCTCGTGGTGTCCACAGGTCGGGGAGGCTTTTGGTGGCGAGCCACTGGTACCAACCTGAGCTATAGAATCTCTTGGACTGGTCACAGGGGTCTGAGGGCCTGAGAAGGGCAGCAGCTGGCCTTGCTGTGATCTGAGACCTTTTACAGAAAGCCATGGATCAGCACTGGCATGAAACTGGACTGCACTGGCCAGGTGAAATTCGTCCACTTTACCCTGGTGACTCCCTGGGTCCCTGCCCCACTCAACTCACATGCCACCCAAAGGCTCTTCCAGCTGTGGAGTCACTGAACAGCTAGCAGGCAGCCCCAGGCCTTGAGGGGCTCTGGTACTTTTGATAAGTCGCCCCAGGCTGGGCGCTGGGGGTAACCAACCTCGGATGGCCGCACAGTCTCTCCCACTTGCCTCTGGATCCAGCACAGGCAGCAGCCATCTGTGGATCGCATTGTAGCTCCTACCAGGTGGCTCTGAGCAATCATAGGCAGCAGCTGACCTTGGCCTACATGGGAGACCCTCTTGGGGGGGGGGGCGTTCCCAGAACCCATAAACCTGGTGGCTGCCATCAGACCACAACAGAGCACCATCTGACTAGCCCCAGAAGCAGTACACTCAAAGAGTGGTCTCAACAGGCACATGAGACTACTAGGGGGAATCCCACTTCCTGGGGTCAGCCACCACACTGCAGCTCATACCCTCTGGGCATGGCCAGTCCACACAGCCAGTCTGCCTGAACGTTAATCCCATATACTGCCATGCTAACAGCAATCGAGGCTAAACTACAACAGGAGAACACACACAACCACACAGGGAACATGCCTGGAGCTCCCAGTGCAGGTGATCAGGGAACTGAGCCACTGGGACATACAAGACACCTGTTACATAAAGCCACCTTGTTACACAAGGCTGGGAGACCTAACAAGTCTTCCTAATACATACAAATGAACACAGAGAGGCAAAGTAAAATGAGAAAACAAAGAAACATGCCACAAATAAAACGACAGGAGAAAATTCCAGAAAAAAAATATGGAAGATGACATGATACTGTATGTAGAGAATCCTAAGGATTCCAAGGCCACTAATCATCAGAGAAATGCAAAAAAATAAAAAATAGAACTGATAAATTAATT
>NW_006439191.1:3228252-3287719 GCF_000325575.1 Pteropus alecto | reverse complement strand
AGTTTTCATCAATCTGTGTCCAGTGGCAGGCCACCTTAAGATTCCTTGTGTTGGGAAAATTGGACAGATACATGCAAAAGAATGAAAGTGGGTCACTTTTTAAAAGGGAAGTCCCACTATATAAAAATAGACTCAAAATGGATTAAAGACTTAAATGTAAGACCGAAAACCATAAAACTTCTAGAAGAAATACAGGTGGTAAACTCTCTGACATTGCAATTAGTATTTTTTTTTTCTGATATATCTCCTCAGACAAGGGAAACAAAAGAAAAAAATAAATAAATGGGACTACATCAAACTAAAAAGTTTTTGTACAGCAAAGAAATCCATCAATAAAATGAAAAAACAATTTATGAAATGAGAGAAGATATTTCCTATGATACATCTGACAGGTTAATATCCAAAATTTATAAAGAACTTATATAACTCAACAACAGAAAACAAACATTCCAATTTAAAAAATGGGCATAAGACCTGAGTATTTCTCCAAAGAGGAAATACAAATGGCCGATAGACATATGAAAAGATGTTCAAGGCCACTAATCATCAGAGAAATGCAAATTAAAACCACAATGAGATATCACTCACACGTGTCAGATTGACTATCATCAATAAATGAAAAAACAACAAATGCTGGCTAGGATGTGGAGAAAAGGGAACCCTCATACACTGTTAGTGGGATTGCAAATTAGTACAGTCACTATATAAAACAGTTTGGAGGCACCTCAAAAAAATAAAAATAAAAATAGAACTACCTTTTGCCCTAGCAACTGTACTTCTCAGTATTTACCCAAAGAAAACCAAAACACCAACCAGTTCATATAGATCTACACGCCCCTAATTTCACAGCAGAGCTAGTCACAATAGCCAAGATACGGAAGCAGCGTAAGTGCCCCTCAACAGGTGATTGGAAGTTATGGTACACATATATAACGGCATATTATGTAGCCATTAAAAAAATGAAATTTTACCATTTGTAATGACATGGATGGACCTACAGGGTATGATGCTGAGTGAAATAAGTCAGACAAAGAAAGATAAATACAATATGATTTCACTTATATGCGGAATCTGAGGAACAAACTAAAGAAAAAAGACTCACAGATACAGAGAACAAACTGGTGATTGCCAGAGGGGAGAGGAGTTTGGGGGCTGGGAAAAAAGGTGAAGGGACGAAGTACAAATTAGTACGAGGATTTAGAGTATGGCATAGGGCAGATAGTTAATATTACTGTAATGGTTGTGTGCAGTGCCAGATAGGTACTAGAGTAATCACAGGGATCACTTCATAAATTATACAATGCCTAACCATTGCACTGTATATCTGAAGCTAATATAAAATATAGAAAAATGCCTATAGACACCTTCACAATGTAAAAGTGACTGCCAATTCACTTCTGTTTAACAAATGTCATGCAAATTTCTCTTATGACCAATACTAACTTGGAAATTCTGGGAAATAGTTTCATTTTAGCTAGAGTGATGTATTATTAAAAAAAAAAAAAAAAAGCCATGATAATTTTTTTTAAGCATACAAAACCATAGCAGTCCAGGGCTTTATACATTATAATCTAAACCTCAATTTTCATTAGACTAGATAAGACTCAAAAATAAAAAATCTGTCTAGAGAGCAAACTAAATTGATTGTGGGGAGCCTGTAGCCATGAATGGGACACCGACTGAGTGTGTAGTTAGTTAGTGATTAATATGGAAACCGTGATATTGAAAAACTTCACCAACAGGTAGCAATGATTGAGCCTGAAAAAAAAAGAATGTGACAAGTCCATTTATTCATTCATCCATCCTCTACTCCATCATTCCTCTGCTCATCTATCCATTTGATAAATTTTTATTTCCTATAAATATTACCTTAGGCTCCAAGAATACAAAGATATACCTGCCATTTAAAAAATAATATTTTAGTGAAGTAGCAATCTGAATACATCACAAAGCAACATGAAGAAGATTATGACAGAAGTGTACAAAGACAATGCATTCACCACATGCAAATGGCATCGTGCAGTATTGTGTGTATATTTCCATGTTTCAACTCAGATGAAAAAGATGAAGCAAGAATAGAAAAGGAATTCACGGAAAATTATGTTTGTTTGGCTAGTTGGCTGAGTTTTTGTTTGTTAGTTTTTTTGCATTTGTTGTTTGCTAACTTGCATACGTGAGCAAATGCAAACTTAAAGCTGAAGTAAGAACACAGGAATTTCAGTCTTGGAGATGGGTCCCATGCTGTGGCAAAACCGTTAGTCGGGCATCCACCAGACATGCCTTTTCTTTACTTTAGGAAATTACAGTTTTCTACTGACAAAAATACGCACTAAGAAATTAGCAATGATTACTTTAAATAAGTTTTCAAAGATTCTGTATTCCTTTACCAGTGATTATAATAGAGTCGGACATTTGAACCAGTTCTGACGAATAACATAGATGGAGAATTTTCCTAACGGGTTTTAAGGAAAAACTTTACACTCTTTTTGGGAGAATAAATCGAAATCTTTCTTTTCTCTCGCTGAACTCTCTTGCCCAGGCCCTAAATTCTGATGGTACAGAGCAGACTGCCCTTTCCTGGTCATCCAGTGACCCCCGAAAATGGTGAAAATGTTAAGGAATCACATAGGAGCTAGTAGCTCCTTAAATTGTTTCACCCAACCCTAGAACACCTACCTCCAGATTTCTCTTACATGTCACATATTTGAATGTTTAAAAGCAATTTTTATGTGGTACTGTTATTTGCAACTGAAAAATCTCTAAGAGAATCCCATGAGCCTTGTATAAGCTAAGAAATATTTAGCTTAATTTATATAAGCTCAAGCTTATTAAATTCAGCAGGGATACACCAGTATGATTAAAAGGCAATTGAGGACAAATTAGGGTTTATATGTCACATAACTAATTATATGAAAGTGTTTATATTTCTATACCTTCATTCAACAAACATTTATAAAAAGTTGTATGTGCAATGTCCTGGGAACTAGAAGGTACACAAACATGAAATAAAATACTCACGGTCTACATATTTGTCTATAATGGGAAAGTTTATTCCGGGAACAAATGCTGAAAAACTAGGTAAGATGTGGGAAGTGTTGTGGAAAAATGCCCAAGTTCAGAAAAGGAGGCCTTATTTTCTGATCGCAGCGATGAGAACAGTGTGGAGAAACTGACATATTGGGAATATTTTTCTCTGAAAGTTGGATGAGATTTGTATAAAAAGACATGATGCAGGAGTATAGTCATTTGAAAGGGGAATATTGAACAAAAATCTGTTAAATAGCTGGAGCATAGAACACCTAAAAGAATGCAGTTAGATACTAGACTGATTTGGGGTAGGCGGTGGCAAAACCAGGAAAACTTTATATCCTATGCTATCTCTTTTCTATAGGGATTTGAAATTCAGGGAAGGGTGATGTCATAATTATGACCAAAGCTTGTCTCTTTGGAGATAAATCTGGTACTATAGGGTAAGATTGATGGGAGGGAAAAAAAATGTACCCCTAAAGAGTACTGTATAACTTTTAGAATAGAAACAATGAATGCTAAATTATAATAGAGACTAAAATAGTGTCAGTGGAATTTAAAATAGATTAGTAGACCTGAGATACCATTTGGAGTAGAAACAAAAAGACATTTTAGAGTATTTATAGGTGTATTGAATTGTGTTACTTTAAAAATTCAAAATTTATTTTTAAAATGCACATTGTCTACTAGTCAAAATAAAATTAACAAATAATAGAAGTAAATACAAATATTAACATCTATATGGCAGTTTCCATACTAGAGTCTAACTGGTGTATATAAAGTGAAAATTATATTTTAGATAAATACACCTAAAAAAAAATTTTAGCTGATATTATCATTAGAAAATGCATAAACTTCTTTACGATTGTCTTCTTAAACCAAACATTAGAAAGTGTTTCCAAGAAGGTAGTCAATTATATCACTCAAGTAGGAATGACATGGTGTAAGCTTTGAAATTATTAATTGTTCACTCTGAAACAATATTCTAGTCTGAAAAAGATGGGCTGGGATGCTTTTCTCTCATTATTTCTTATACAACAATAAACTTTATTGAGCATAAATTATCCGAAACTGCTGGGAATCCAGTGGGTATAAATTTTTGTTTAAAATAGTTAAAAAGACGAGAGAGAACAAGATAAGGTGGTTATTATAGAAAATGGGAAAGGAGAATTAAGAGTTGTTAAAATGATCCCTAATATGAAGAGCCAAGTATAACGACTACATGCAGAGATGATGGCTTCACCTGACCATTTTAGGCTGTTTAACATAGTAAGTTATAAAGCAGACTGCAAGAATTGCAAGCTTATTGCATTTTATTTTACTGTGCGCTGTTATTTACTGATTTTTTGCAAACTACAGTACTAACTTTATAAAACGTAATTCTCTAAACAATGAACTCCCAAAGTAAACAGTATGTCAGAAAAGGCAATTACTATTTGCCAGTTAGATGTTATGACATAAAATAGAACTTCTTTTCAGCTGAATTTTATAACAGCGGTTAGGAATATTAATTTTACTTATAGGCAAAAGTCCCAAGATTTCCATAAGTTTTGAAATATTATTTAACAACACATGTGCATTTTGAAGAAAGTTCTTAGGAGATTAAATTTGTAATTTGTGGAGAATATTCTTAAGAATCGCTCACTGTTGATGAAACAGTAGAACACATTTGGACCAGAGGTGAAATTGTTGCCATCCACCTCATATATGGTCATATTATCAACACTGATGATTAGCTTATTACTCATAAGAAAAAAAAAACAAAACATGATGTTCATTAATTTTATATTATCAATATGTTCGGTAAATATTGTTAGCTGTTATTATATTTTCAGGTGAGTATTAAATGCCTTGTGATTCTTCAATTTCCACCCATAAGTCAGTTAGAAACAACCGATAAAATTCCACCAAAGTTAAAATATATATTTTAATTTTTATGTTCCATGATATTGCTTAAACACACTATGGAGAATTAAGTATTTAGTGCATTGTTAAAGCAATTTTCTGTTATAAACCATGAGAACACATGCTGTAGTCAATTCCCATTGACACAAAATGCTTGTCAAACTGTACCTTGTAAATTCAAATCACTGTTTGATAAATTTTAAATATTACTAAGTATTAAATATTAAAATATGGTTTAATTAGGAGTCATTTATTCACTCACTACATTATTCACAAAATTTCATAAACCACTGTTATGTGACACATTCCAGCAATGAGCAGGCAGCAGTGGGAAAGAGATAAACTGTCTTCAAAAACTTTACAATCTAATTCTTCACATAACAAGAAAAATGATTTATGAATTCAGACTGTGAACATGCTATGAATGAAACAAACAAGGTAGAGATAGTGGAGATAAACGATATTTTGAGACTATCGAATAACTGAAAAGTTGGAAGATTCCAGAAAAACAAAACAGTGAAAGTTTTATGTATCTGAGGAATTGAATACAAACATAGTGTTTCTGTGATTTATTTACCTATAAAAGTAACCCAAAAGCAGAGGAGATTAAATACTATTTCCCTTTCCTCACCCAATAGATATACACTCACTATTGCCTTGGATTTTGTTGTATTATCTTGCGTGTGGATGTATCGTTTCCTAAGCATTAAATTGATTTGTTGGGTAATTAAACTTTTAAAGAATTATGCCAATATGTATATACTTATCTCACAAAAATTTAATGTTTTAAATGAGCTAGTATCAAATATAGCCTATGTCATTTTTTTATCTTACAGTTTTAACTGCTGGAAATCTGATAAATCACCAAGGGTGTACATGCATAAATGTGAATAAAAAGATATAGAATAGATAAGGCATGTTTCAGTTATGTGCTTGTTTGTTTGTACAAATACAATATACGGGGCAGAACTTCTAGAATGGTCAAGTGAAAACCTCTGAAAATCTGCTCGTCTATAAAAGTAACAAAAAAATACTGATGAAATCATCAATATCAACTTATTCAGAGCTATGGAAATTAACCACACTTGTGGTCTGAGGGTTGGTTGTTCTAGAGAAACTGCTGAGCTGCTACGCGGTGGGGTTTTATGGCACTTTAACATACCCTACTCCAATTTCCTCTCTTCCCAGCTCCACAGCATCCATAAGTACCAGTAATCTTGCAACCACAGTAGCTGTGACACCTTAGCAGTATTGAGGCAGGCTTGTGGCGCATTTAATAGACTAGAGCATAATGTAAACATAACTTTTACATGCACTGGGAAACCCAAATATTCATGGGATTCACTTGACTGCAATATCTGCTTTACTGAGGCAGTGTGGGCCTGAACCCGCATGATCTCCGAGGCATGCCTGGACTCCTAGAGGACTGGCTAGAAGAAAATAGCAGCTGCAGTTCTCGCATGTCACGGTGCCTGCAATTAACAACTGGGACATGCAAGAGTTCAGCAAAAACTTAAAAAGACGATCTGAGAAACAGGACCACAGAGGAGTAGGAAGTCTCTGACCTCTTGCTAGGAGTCTAGAGGCTCAAAATACAGACAGGGCCGTGCATGTGACCGGGACAGGAAAGACAAGAGTCTAAGCATCTCACTTCTGCTTGACCTTGAGGCCCCATGCAGGCAAGAAGAAAAAGGTCAGGCACAGTAGCCAATGGCAGGAGCAGACAAACAGCAGCTCAGCAGGGTGTGTCAGGGAGGGGATCTATCTTCAAGACTTGACCAAGCTCTAGTTCTGATGAACCCTCAAACCAGCTAAATTCTGCCTCCAACCATGAAGTTAGGAAAGGTGTCTGGGATCTAAAGTAGCTCTCCAATAAATGATGCATTTTATGGTAAAAATATACATGTAAGTCAGAAATACAAAAACAGTGTGTCATCCTCATGGAAAAAAGAGAGACTTGTAAGCTAAAACAATTATAGACTGCATGCTGTTTTTATTCTCAGAAAATCCCCTACTATGACTGTTACTGAGTACAGCTTTAATGAGCACCTACTGGGAAACAAAAAACATCGCCATCTTATTTAGTTCTCACAACAAGCCCACGAGGCAGTGACGTTATAATGCTTTGTCTATCACAGAGGAAATAATGCATGTAGAGATTGACTAACCTGAAGTTTAATGCTAGTAACTTTGGTGGATCAAAGTTTTGAATTCAGGCAGTTTAACTCTAAAACCCATGCTTTAATATGTGTTATTAGCTCTGTAAGTAGATTCTTCTTGGGTAAGCGGAAGGTAAATATTTATTAAACTCCCCACTTCCCTTTGTATTATATGTGCTTAACTTGTCCTTATTTGGGAAAATAATCTCCTTGTACCAATACGTACCCTTCGGTGAATCGTGTGTTAAATAAATCAGTCTTTGTATTCTGATTTCATAATATGTTTTGCTCTTTTGTTACTATAATCATAAGTATGAGATATTCTTAGGTCCACTTTAATAATTTGGATGGAAATTAGGATATTTATCAAAACACTTCTGAGGAAGGCTGCATCCATGTTACATTCTTTTTATTTGCATAGTAGTGTATCGACATCATAAGTGGCTTTATTTTGCTTCATTCGCTTTATTTACCTTTTCAGGACTTTTAAGAATTTCAAGACTCAGTATATCTTCCAACTAGATAAGCTTCCATTTATTTAACATCGGTCCTCTTGAAAAGAGCTTCAGAGCACGCATTCATATTGAGTCAGAGGTTACTTGGTCCTCAAGCTTATTTTACACAAAGGATGAATGACTTGGGGACAGATTCATATACCCGGTGTTAAAAATATTAAAAGGAAAACATGCTATGGAAAGCTTTATGATTTCCAATTAAGATCTACTGAACAAAAACAGGCACTATATTTCATCTCAAGTGATATAATAAGATGGTCATTAAAACTTGTGTGATGCAACAATGTTGTTAGCATTTTCTTCAGACTGGATTTCACAAATTGTCTAGTCATAAAAAAGAGAAAATTTGCTAAAGTTCAATAAAATTAAAAAGACAGTAACTCTAGGGCCCAGTAATCTCTGAAAAAGTTTAAAAGGAAACTATACATATTTTATGTAAAAGATAAGCATTAACAACATGAAAAGTGATCCACAAGATTTTGGAATATTTACTTCATTTCTGGCCATTCTGTGATGAAGAGCAGTCAAATAGAGAGGGTATTCTTGAATATAGAAATCATGAAGTACATCATGATATTACTAATCGAATACTTACTAAACTGAATGACATTTGGCAAGACTACTGGTATGTAGCTTTTGGTTGCTCCTTTCTCACAGGCACATAAAGATAACTCAGTCAATGCATGCCAATCTTGAGATTTTCTTTTCACACCTCAATCTTCTTCGTTAAATTTTTTGTAACTTTCTATTTAAGTGAGAATATATTTACTTAGATTCTGTAATACTTATTTTAAACGTCTCCATAAAACTTTTAAAAAATATCATGTAATGTTTAGGATTGTTTAACAAATATTTTATTAACCTCTTATCATAAAAGATAATGGAATATATTTAAGACTCTTTTCCCTAGAGATCAAGAAATAGGTCTCGGTCATGCTATAAGACAGAGGAAGTAACAAAACTCACAGTCATCTATTATCATAGGGAACAAGTGATATTTTAATTAAATATAGCTATGCATAATTTATTATTTTGAAAGCTCATTTGATAGAGGTCCCTAAAATAATGATATTGGCCACATAACAGAGCTTTTAAAAACATCAATCTCTTGTGGATGTTGTGAAAATATTTAGTGGAGTATCACAGAAACAAGATAATGAAATTATTCCTAAAACAACTTTCTGTTGCACATTTGATCCTCCCACTTACCATGCCATATGCGTGCATTACCATGAACAATTCCTGGTTTATTAATAAAACATTTTTGATCTGACATGTATGAGGCTTTGAGTTCCATGATATTACTATATATGCAGTTATTGAGTTCCTGAAATAAATAGCAGTATTTGCTTTTTTGTTCGACTGTGTTTGCTGAGTCATATAATTCTCTTCTTATGACATTTGTGAGCAATGATATGATTAGGGAATAGTGAATTTGCATTTCTGTAGGAATGTATGGTCATAGGGTAAGTAGACATAAGATCCAGAATAGTTTGGCAGTCTTTAAAGTCTTTTAATTGATGTTTAGATAAAATAATTTCTTCTTCTCAAATGAGATTTCAATTTCAAATATTATAAATAAATGTCTCTTTATGCTATTTAGGGGAGAGTTCATTTTCTTTGAATGTGTTAGTCACTGACATTTTAACACAGATTCTCCTGTACCCTCTTTTATCTGTTAATAATTTTAGATATCTGTATACTCCTGACATTTTACCTTTTCTTGCTTTTGGTAGCTAACATTTAATAAAATGACCATATTATTTTTAGAAAATATTTTAAAAATAGCTATTTTCATGTCTTTCTTAATTTGGTATTGCTGTTTCTATTTTAAAGAATAACTTCTTAAACCATAAATGTTTTTAATTTTAGAAAATACATTGTTTTGTGCATAAGGTGAATAAGTCTAGACATTTAATTTAATTTCAATATTAACATTTAGGGTTTGAACCTTTTTTATTTGAAAAATTGAATATTATTATTGCTTTCTGATCTTTGGAAGTTTGGGCTACTTAATTTTTTAAGGATATTTATGGTTACACTGAGTCTACATGGATAATCCAGAATAACTCTCTTATTTTAAAGTCAGATGAATAGAAATCTTAATTTCATCAGCAACCTTAATTTCCCCTTGATGTATAAAATAGCATATTTGGGAATTAGGATGTGGAATAGTTTTGAGAGGTAGGCTGGTATTATTGTGCCTACCACAATCCGTATAATAGACTTTTGTTTAATAACATGTAAACTAAGTCAATTATAGTTTCAAAAACTATTTCAAAGAAAAGTGGTTATTTTTGTGCAGTTTCTAACAGAAGGAAAAATAATAAGGTATACTTAATGATTTCCATTAAGAGAGATCATACTTTGGATGCAATCTTCTCTATCTCTCTAGTATAGATGCTCAGTATGTCTTTTGAGTTTGATACCATTCATTCATTTCACTAAGACATTCTTGCTTTAATTTCATGCCTCTTATCATTTCACTGGCATGTGCCCATTGCCTCCCCCAGAAAATTTACCATGACAGAATAATATATTGGGTTTCTGCTATGCACCACTATGTTGAGAAATCTGTTATATGTCAATCACTCAATACAAATTTGACCAATTCTAGATTTATTAATAAAACTGAAGATCTGATTCTTTACTGAAGAAAATGGAATATAGAGACTCAATCAATGTAAGATCATTCTGTGGTTTTCTACTTTAGTAGACACCTAAATTAGTTTTGTTACTTGCCTTTCTGATTTCTTTCTAATTCTAACATCGTTTTTACTTTTTGTTGTTGTGGGTTGGGTTGTTATTGATATTTTTCTTCAAAAGGATCTTGGTAAAATAATGCTGAGGAACTTAATTTCTCATTTTCAAAATAGTTCACTCTTTTAGCATAAGAGAATTATCTCTAAACTAGTAAATTTCTAATTAAAAGACACCCTCCATTTCTAGAATTTAGGTGTAAAGAGAAAAAAAATAGATCTGCAACATATTTCCTGGTTTTAATGACTGTGAGTTTGTAGTCGACATCTTTTTTAAAGCAAAGATTTCAAGTGCACAATTTAATAGGCTCACCATGGATTAGGAAACTAAAATCCCTAAGTTTTGCTTTTTTTTTTTTAATGAAGACTTTAATTTTTAGAACAGTTTTAGGTTCTCAGCAAAATTGAAGTGAAGATACAGAGATTTCCCATATGCCTCACACACGTGTAGCCTCCTGCATCATCAGCATCCCCCACTGGAGAGGTACATTTGCCCAACTGATGAATCTACATTGGCACACCATAATCACGCAAACTCCATAGTTTGCATTATGGCTCATTTTTGGTGCTTAATATTCTATGGATTTGGACGTTTATCCACCATTGTGATATCACACAGAGTATTTTCAGTGCCCTAAAAGTTCTCTGTTCTCTGCATAGTTATTCTAATTCTGCAACCAATAATGTTTTGACTGTTTCCATATTTTGCCTTCCAGAATATCCTATAGTCGGAATCATATAGTACGTAGCCTTTCAGACTGGCTTCTTTCACTTAAAAATTGGCATTAAATTTTTATGCTTGACAGTTCATTTCTTTTTAATGCTTAAATAATATGCCTTTCTCTGTATGGACCACAGCTTATATATCCATTCACCTACTGAAGGACATCTTGCATGCTTCTATTTTCTGGCGGTGATGAATAAAGCTTCTATAAGCATCTGTGTGCAGGTTTTGTGTGAACTAAGTTTTCATCCCCTTTGAATAAATAGCAGGGAGCACATTGCTATATCATATGGTAAGAGTATGTGTAGTTTTGTAAGAAATAGCCAAACTGTCTTCCAATTTGGCTGTGCCATTTTGCATTCCTACCAATGATGCATAGGAATTCCTGTTGTTCTACATCATTGCCTGAATTTTGTGTTCTCAGAGTTCCAGATTTTGTTCATCCTAACATGTGTGTAGTGATATCTTGTTATTTTAGTTTACATTTTCCTGTCAACATATGATGTAGAGCATCTTTTTGTCCATCTATGCATTTTTTTTAGTGAAGTGTCTGTTAAGGTCTCTGGCCAATTTTTATATCAGGTTGTTTGAATTCTTATTGTTGAATTGTAAGAGTTCTTCGTATATTTTAGAAAAAAAGTCCTTTATCAGACGTATCTTTTGCAAATATTTCTTCTGGTCTCTGACTTGTCTTCTCATTCTCTTGTCATGGTAAAAAAAATTTAACTTTAACAAAGTCCATCTTATCGATTCTTTCATGGATCATATCTTTAGTGTTATGTCTAAAACGTCCTAACCATAACCAAGGTCATCTAGGTTTATTCTCTGTTAGCTTCTGAAATCTATAAGTTTTTATTCAGCGATTGAAACAGTATGGGCCTATTCCTAAAAATATCCTTTCTTCTCTTTTATTGCCTATTTATAACAATTGAGAGAAATATCAAGGCAATTGTACTACATGAAATCTGATTAATTGAAGATCATAAGTACTTTATTGTATACACTACTGGATAATGATAATAATAATAGCTAATATTTAAATAATTGTTATGTATTAGGCGTTGTATCAAGTTCTTTTCACTGGTTAGCTCATTAAGTGAGTTAATGAACCATATGAAGCAGGTTATTTTATTATCTACATTTTATAGGTAAGGAATCTAGAAGAGAAGAGATTAGATTAATTTAACCAAGGTCACACAGTTATTAAGTGATGGCGCTAGTGGTTTAACATAGGCATTATGAGTTCAAATTTTGGACATGTAGTAAGAATGTTATTCTGCCTCTACATTACATGCTATATTGTACACATATATTTGGGAGAGAACCATTATTACTTCAAGCAAAAACACATTTGTAAGTGAATTCACATTCATATTTCCACCTTTCTAGAAGTTACATTCTCCGTGAGCAATAAAGACATAATTAATTAATTCGCATTGGTTTTATGACATATATGATACTTCATTTTCTCATTTTCTGATGTTTTATGATCCATTGGTAAGCTATAACAGTATAACTAATGTGAAAATCATGACAACTCTTTTAAGCCTTTTCCTATCAATAGAATGATTTAATACTTATGTCTGTATGCATTGTAGCACAATAAAAAGTGGATTACTTCAACTCTTCCAATTCTTAACAACCAAAGAATTGACAGAATCCTTGGTTGTTTCACTCTTACATTGCCTTGAGATAGCAAAGTGAATACAAGGTGTAATTAAATACGATCAATTTCTCAGGTTTGGAGATTTATCTTCTATTTTATATCACTCGATAGACTACTAATCAATGTACATATGTTTATGCTCATGTATACATATGTTACATATCATTATTTATTGGATTTTATTTATTCAGAAGGCTATTATTAAAATGCCTGTTTCATTAATATTTAAGCTAACTCATAAAAGGCTCAGAGAATAGCAGAACTTGAGCGTTGATGGTTTGTGCCCATTTTGATTCAGTCCCTTATCAAATATCTAATATACCCCACATAGGGTTTATGTTGAGCTAAATACAATGCCATATCATCTGTGCCTCTGTGGAATATAAAATGGGGAATAAAAGACTTAAGTCAAATCATTACTATAAGTACTGAATTATAATGGAAAAAGTTTTCCATTTTTCCAAGGGAAAAAGTATTATGCCATTAGACAATAATCAGATTGATATTTCCTAGGGAGTCATAAAATTTGTCTCCGAAAAATCAACATTAAAGCTGTAACTTAAAAGATATGTTGTAGTTTAGTTAGATAGTGAAGTCAGAGGAGACTATTTGGTCACAAGGAAGAAGCATTTGTCACATTACAGGTAATGAGAATATTTCTGAAACGAGGAAGGATAAGAATAGGAGAAAATGACTAGGACAAACCATGTCGTCATTGTACTTCCTGTTTTTTGTTTTTGTGTGTGTGCATGTGTTTTGTTTGTTTGTTTGTTTGTTTGTTTGTTTTTTAGAAAGCAATAGGCATCACTGAAGGAAAGCAAATAAGAGAAAAAGTATCAAGGAGGAGGGATTATAAGTTTGCTAAAACAAAAATTGATACCTGATCGTTGGAATTGATAAAGTGGAAACAATTGTTAAATGTTATAAGAACAATCACATTAGATGGTGAAGTATATGAAACCTTGATTTGGAGGAAGATGAAAATACAAAAGGAGGAGAATTAGAGAAAGGATACAGAAAAAATTTTGTCCTTTTTATTTGCTTTTGAAAAGGAGAACCAAAATATATATATGGCATTGGCTAGTTGCCTATAGTTTGTTGGTTGGTTTTAAGATCAGAGAAAAACTAGCATATAATTGCACTGACGGAAATGATTTATTAACAAAATGTAACGGAAGTAAGGGGGAATTCCAGAAGCCTTGTCTTTGCATGGGCCGCATGAGGTAGGAATTGTTGCACAAGTGAACACAGGTTTTAAACAAGAGCGTGGAAAGAATATCTATACTAATAGTGAGAAATGCTGGGTACGTAGATACTGGTAGGAAGACCGAGGTGTGAGAGTGCTAAATGAGGTCAGTGAGAGGACCCCGAGATGTATACTGAAACCGCAGATTCCAGACAGATTGGCATTAGAGACAGTAAAAATGAGCCATGAGCCAAAATACTTCAGAAATGAGGGGTGCGGCATAGGTGATTGACACATCTTTTGTACAAGCAGGTGGAATAGTGATGCCTTCAGCATGCAAGAGATTTAGGTAAATGTGAGAGAATAAAAAGTTCTCGCTTAAGTTTATGACAAGGTGAGACTTAAACTATTTAAAAAGCAAAAACCTGGGATGATTTAAGTTTGGTAAAAAAAAATTTAGAGTAAAGGAAACTATTTCATAGGGCATAATAGGATGGCTTTTCTAAAATGGTTGAGTGACCAGGTTGGTTTGGTGAGAAGCACAAAACACTGCAGATAAGGAGACATTGAAAAAGACACATAACAACAGGGATTCATGTTACACATAGTCTCGGGTTAAGAAACAATTTAATTTACTTCACAATTTCATGTTATAATGGGAATGGACGCAAATGTCTCATTCCAAGGGTGTCATGAGAGTTTCCCTTACAACAAAGAACAGTAGAGAGCAACCTTATCTAAAAGGAGCAAGATCTACAAAGTTTTGTTTTGTTTTGTTTTGTTTATAGAATATTAATTTGGTGTTTGAGGAAAACTGAGCTTTAAAGGATTTAGTTGAATGGGATTTTAAAAGAATGAGAGTTTTATGAAGCATGGGCTTGGGAGAGAATGCATAATACAAGAAATCTAGTCAAGTCATCTTTCATTTTATTTAGTGGTGAAATTTAGTGGTATTAAGGTACAGTTAATTGAAGCTGCAACTTAGAATTTTTGGCCATCATGTTTTAGTGTTAATATTAGCTTTATGAACAGGTTTTAGGAATCCACACGTATCCCACCACCCACACGCACTATATTTCCTTTCTTACAGAAATTTATGCTCCAGCCAAAGTCCATTTTCATTAATCTTCATTAAATGTAGGCAGAATAAATTAAATAGTGACATATAAGATTTAGAGACCGAGTTGAGAAACTCCCAATCTGGGTAAAAGAGAACAACTCCAATCCCAACAAAACTATGTTACATAATTTTCATAAATCTCCCTAAATGGGACACTTTGCAATAGTTAAAAATGCACATAAAAGTAGTCAATATTTAGTTTTACTCCAGTTTCTGCTAATAAGCTGTGAGTTTGAGCGAATGGTTTAATTATCCTAGCCTTTAATTTCCTTTCTCGTAGACTAGAACAGGACTGTTTTAAACCTAAGTCCTTGCCCAGTGATAAGACATGAAATATATGCCCTTACATTATTTTAGAGAGAAACATAAAAAAATTACATTTTTCTCTACATAATTACTTCTAATTGATATGTTGAATGGAATTCAACAACCTATATCAGTTTCTACCGTAGTTTTTTGCAAATATCATTCTATTTTACCAAACATAGCCTTTTTCCCAGGCAATTCAAGAACTTCATCCGCCTCCAAATTGAATAACATATTGACTTTTGAAAAACAATTCATTCATTTGATCAGTAAAAAAATAAAAATGTAATAAAAAATTTTCACTATTAAGGATCAAAGAAATAGAAAGATCGATCACTTGTGAACTGTTTTATAGGTTTAAGAGAGAAGACATGGAAACCATGATAACAACAATTAAGATTTCCATAAAGTTCTAAACCATGTGGCATAGAGAGCACATTATTTAATCATGGATGTTGATCTATAAATGTGCACACACACAGAAAGCTGATAATATTTAAATATATCAAGGAATAAAAACAAAAAAAGGGTTTAAATCTTCAAATTTGAAACTCGCTTGATAAATGAATGCTTTCCTAAAGGTTTAGATAATATCTTTATTTTTATTACATGTAACACTTTTTTGTTGTTGTTGCTTCTTGCTTCAAGCTTAAAGAATTTCTGTAAGAATCCTATTATAAAATGAAATAGCTGTTTATGATTGAGCATATTTTCTTGGTTCACTTTAGATGACGTCTATCACTAAATGACTCAAAATTTATTTTATTTAAAGAAGTTTTCAAACTTATATCTGGAGTTGAATCATTACTTTTGCTCCTTCGAAGCAGTCATCTCGATAATGATAAACTGGTAAATACTATGTATCTGAGACATCAAGCTGAAAAGCTTGTCAACAGATACAAGACATCCAACACAAACTGTTTCAAGTTCACTGACTGAATCTATGGACTAAGAACAATTTCAGAATAGGTCAGACTACTGCTGTCATTTTTATAGCAAGGTCCACCACTGTGCTTACTCAATAGTAATGTAGAAGAGATGGCTACAGCTGGCTTGATATAAAGTGCATGTTGAAGAAAATGAGAGGTTTCATGTAGCTGAGAGTAGATTAGGTATGTGTCAATTCATCTGCTGGCACAAATAAAATAATTTCTATGTAGTGGGTGATCTACTAACTATCTCAGAAGATGTGTGTTTTCAGAATAGCAGTAGGGATGTAGGTACAATGTGACCACAGGTATCAAAAAAAGAAATCAAAAAGTCATCTTTTATAGTACACCATAATGCTTTCATAAGTAACTCCACAGGAAAGTGGAAAATCTGAAATCACATAAATGTATATATATAACTATTATGAAGGCGACATTTTGCTTTGCTTTATGTTTTCCTTAGACTTACCTGATATAATCATTACCTCCTTCAAAGTAATAAATAGTAGTATGTTGTACTATATACATTTCAAAATGGTTTATTGTCTTTAGAGCTTTTTCCTTCTCTACAATTGTCACAGTTTTGAAGGATTTAAATTAGAAGTGATCAAAGTGAGTTTTATACCTTGTAGAATGACTTAATCCACACAGCCTCACATCTCGATTCATAAAACCTGGGTTTTTTATTACCTCCAATATTTGCAAGCACTATGAACTTGGGCAGGTCAAGTAAACTCTCAGTCTCACTGGTTTTAAATTTGTAAAATATGGACACATACATATATAATGATAGCTTTATTGTTTTGAATGAAAAATACCAAACTAAGAAAATGTCTTTGCAAATATTCAAATGCAGGATATAAAATGTACAGAAATGTAGGATATGAGGCTATAACATCTGTTATCCAATTTATTTCCAGGTTGACTGAAGTAATTTAGTTGGCTAGGAGATGTCCCTTGCTGTCCCATAACCACCCCCCCCCCAGTTCTTCCCTGTCAAGAACACCCACCTTAATGTAAAGAAAAATTATTTTTCAGATAATAGATAAAAATTCTTTGCTAGCACCTGTACATAAACTCCCAGATAAACTATGTAGAAGAAATGTCTGTACTATCAGCAACCATGTCTGCATCATTCATTCCAATAATAAAGAAAATGTTTACAATTCGAGACAATTTGAGATAGTTTTTTCTAGCTTAGTGAAATACGAAAGGAATCCTGTTTAATACTATGCACCTCAGTTAATCCTCCAACTCATACCCCTCTTTCTTGCCTGAAGGCCTCCTCTAATTCTCTGGGCTCACACAAGCATGATCCCTAAACTTAGAACCAAAAGAGACTCAACATATTACGGTGTCTGTCCCAGCTCAGGATCCTGTGATTTGCATTTGGCCTGCATGCTGAATAAGGCCTGGTTATGCTCATCTTGACGCCTAGTCTTGTGATAAGAAAGACAATTCATATGACCCTAATTTTACCGTATCTATTTCCATTATGGGAAGAACTGGAAGCTCATAACCCCTACTGAGTGATAACTATTCTGAAATCCAGTCAGTCACATGCCACCAATTCTTCAATTCTGGGCGCAGTGACCATCATCCATTAGGTCCAATATGTTTTCGGAATGTTGTTTGATATTTTATTTTTCTCGGCTGTGGACTCTTCCTTTGCAAATATCTTTCTTGTACAATAAAAAAATGATTCAGGTTTATAGTTGAAAATCTCACTGAGACTGCTTCCTGTCTATAGAAAATCGGGGCCCTTTTCATTAACTCTGATTCAACTCTCTTAATAAATTTGTATCTTTCTTAAAAATTTGATTGTGATTCACTCTGTGACCCTTAATGCCACATCCATGATTTTTCTCAGTATAGACCTCTGGCTGCTCCGGGTGGAGTGTTAGATTGCTGTGAAAATGCCCTAAAGATTCTTAGAATCACTGCTGTCTAGCTGAGTGGGTCCTATTATCTTAAATCTTTCTGAGATATTAAAGAAAGGCTTGCAATCATATCCTTAATTTAATCTTCACCTTGCGGTCACTTTATACCTGACCACTTTGCTAGCTGAAACTCCTGGACAGTAGACAGTTTTATTTTTCAACAGATCATGTTCTTGGTCTCTCAATATATTCTCTAAATTCTGCTTGTTAACTAAGTAGTGTCTTCCTTTGTTTATATCCATCTTTCCAAATTTTACCATATTCAAGTAAAGGAAAAAGCCACGTGACATTTGCAACATTCTGCCTAGAAATAATCATCATCACATTCAGCTTCATTACAATATCCTCCATCTTTCAAGTGTCAGATTTTGTTCTGCCACTCAACAGATTCATCAGCTCTTTGAGCTTCTAACCCTCTATTAAGAGTCTTCTCACCACACTTTCAAGTGACTACCTGGTGCCAACACCACATATTTTAGTTGATTTTTTGTTTGTTTGTTTGTTTTTTGTTTGTTTTTTAATAATAGCATGCTGGATAACTAATTATCTTACACCTAATGGCTCAAACAGCAATGCTTTATTATTTCTTACAGTTTTGTGGGTTGGCTAAGCAGTTCTTCTAGTGTTTCTTTTCACATGTCTGGAGGCATTTATTCAGTTGGCTGAGTCTCTTCAATTTGGAAATGCTCAGTCACCATTAATTCAAACACTGCTTCTAATCATTTATCTCCATCCTCTGTGGGACTAAAATTTCTCATACATTAGATGTTTGACAAAGAACATCTTAGTCACAGGACATACACCTTGTTTCTAAGATATGGTTTTTTGATGGTTAATGCATGTCAACTTGACTGGGCCACTGAGTATCCAGATATTTAGTTAAACATTATTTCTGGATATGTCCATGAGGATGTTTCTAGGTTAGATTAACATTTGATTCAGCAGATTAAGTAATCTGATTGTCCCCCCACAATGTAAATGGGTCTTACACTGTCCACTGAAGGTCTGAATGGGAAAAAAAGGCTGAGTAATTGATAATTCTCTCTGCCTGTCTTCAAGCTGGGATGTCAATCTTCTCCTGCCTTTGGGCTCAGACTGAAACTTATACTATCAGTTCTTCTGACTGTCAGGACTCTGGATTCAAGCTAAAACTACACTGTCAGCTCATCTTGGTCTCCAACTTCTCAACTATGGATTTTGAGACTTCTTAGGCTCCATAATCACATAAGACAATTTCTTATAATAACTTTTTTATAGTTATTATATATCATTGAGGCTGTTTCTTTGGAGAACCCAGACTAATAGAATACTTAGATGCCAGATATGGCTATAGCAGTATCTAAATTGAAGACACGTGGTTCTCATCTAGTACATGTCATGGTGGCGGAGCTTAATGTCCACCTTTGTCTCTCCATCATTGTCAGGGCTCTGAAATCTCTTGTGTTGACTCTCTAGCTTCACAAAGAAGTATACTGAAAACAGTCTCTTAGAAAACTGAACATGTGTGGTTTGCTAGTTGACAAAGGAACTGAGAGAAATGATTATGCAGATTTAGGGAGATTTCTTTTTGCTGTCACCTTCTCTCTAGAAACTTGCCCTCAGGTTTAGTCATCTACACAAATCACAGCACGACTGCATTATCTGCAACCCAATGAGAGAGCCACTTTCTGCTTTTCCACTAGTCCACTATTTAGAGATACACCTGAGAAAATGGACTTCTAAGTTGAAACTGATTACTAATTATCTAGAAATCTAAATGGATATATATAATATATATTATCTGTATACTCTATATATTTATCAATAATCAAAATTAAAAGTCTATGGCCTTTGTTGTTTAAGGAATTTAGCCTTAACTAAAAAGGGGTCTAGCCTAGGTCCCAGGTCTGGGGAGGTAACCTCTAAACCCTTGAGATTTCCCTACTGATAGGAGTGTCTTTGTTATTTATGGTGAGCCCTTTAGATTACACGATAATTTGCATTAAGGAGGTGACTCACAGTGGACCCCCCAACCATGTAATATTATCTCAACCACTAGGAAGGGGGAAAACTGAAGACTGAGTTCGACCACATGGCAAAAAAAATCAATTGATCATGACTATGAAATGAAAATTTAATAAACACTCTGGACCTCAAAGCTTGGATGAGTACATCATCACTGAGCACACCAGGAGGAAGGTCCTGTAGCCCACGACTCGCAGAGGGAGGGTGACCAGATGTTCCATTTTGGTCCTTTCCTAGATTCTTCCCCATGCATGTATTCCTTTGGCTGATTACAGTTTGTATTCTTTCTCTGTAATGAATATATCCATGAGAATAATAGGTTTCAGAAAGTTCTGTGAATCTGTATAGCGAATTATCAAATCTAAATGTGGTTCAGGGAATCCCTTGAATTTGCTTTTGCTTTGAAAAGTTCTGAGCAGACTTTGCTGTTTGGCTAATGCCAGGTAATGAGTCAGAAAATGTAATGACAAAATATTACCAATTTGCAGATCTTGAATTCTATATGCAGAGAAATTACCCTTCGAAAGTGAAGAAAAAACAAAGAATCTCTCTAAGACATACAAAACTGAGAGAAATCACTAGCAAACTTGCCCTGCAAGAAATGTTGAAAGAAATTCTTCAGGAAGAAGAAAAATAACATAGTTCCAAAATATGGATCCACATAAAGGAACTATTGAAGAAGGAATAAGGTAAAAAAGAATCATTTATTTTCTTTATTCTTGATATAAATTTTAACTGTTTAAAGTGACAACAGTAACAATATATTGAGTAATTGTAGTGTATAGATGAGTGAAATGAATGACAGCAATGTCACCAGAAATAGTAAGAAAGCATTGTAAATATTCTGCTACAAAGTATCTACACTATACACAAAGTAGTACAGTATTATTGGAAGGCAGACTTAGATGTAGATTTCAAACTCAAAGGTAACCACTGAATTTTTTTTAAAAAAAGATATACAATATATATCATAAGAGAGATAACATGGAGTAAAATAAAATATTCACTCAAATCCAAAAAAGAGAGAAAAAATAAATGAAGAATAATTCTGATAAATAGAAAACAGTTACAAACATGGTAGATGTTAATTCAAATATATTCATAATCCCCTCAAATGGTAATGGTCTATATACGTTAATTAAAAGGACAGCAATGAGTATAAAGGATTAAAAAAGACAACTATATATTATCTATAATAAATTAATTTAAATAAAAAGACAGAGACAAATCGCAAGTAAAGAGCTGGAGAAAGATATACCATGATAATGTTAATCGAAAGAGTTCTGGGATAGCTATGTTTCATTAACACAAAGCCAATTTCAGAACATGGAAAATTATCAAGGATAAAGAGGGCATTGCATGATAACCAAGAAGTGAATCTTCCAAGAAGAAGATGGAAAAGAGAAATAGACAACTCTATTATCATTAGAAACTCTGCTTTGTGTAATTGATGAATCGAGTGGTAGAGCATTAGTTGACTTGGGCAGCACTATCAGTCAAGTTGATTGAATAGAAATTTACAGAATGCTTAATCCAACAAGCGAAAGCACATTCTTCTCAAGCCTACATGGAACATTCTCAAAGACAGAACGCATTGTGGGCCATAAAACACACTTGAACAATTTAAAAGACTAGAAGTTGATAATGCTGAATTTTCTCTGAGTGTTGTGCCACTAGAAAACAGAGATAATTAATAAATTTCCCCATCTCTCACAACCTCATCCTTCTTTGTTACAGAAAATGGCTGTAAAGAAACACCCTTATTTATATGACCCAGTTAAGACTCATGGATGTTCTCTTGTTTACCTATGACAAGGCCAGAAAAAAGATCCTCCAAAGTTCTGTCTTTGCCTCATAAATAATTAACTGGACCCTTTGACCCCACTGATCAACTAGAACAAATTGCTTGAGCCAACAGACAACCCATTTTTAAAGATTCCAAATATAAGCTGATCTCAGGATAAAACATCTCTTATCTTCTGTTTGATCTCTCCACCCTAAATTCATCCCATTTCCCCACACAAGTTTCTTTCCAGCCTTGTTTATAGGCTCCCTATATGAGACTATTTAGCTTAGCCTTTGAAACTCAGAGGTCTCAATCTGAACATTCTCTAAACTGAAATTATTCCATTGTCCCTATTATGTTGCTTCCTTTTTCCTCTCCTACAATAATTATTTCAAATTAAATATCTCCTTACCTAAGTCCAGATTTGTTTCTTATTGACAAATCATATCAAGTGTTTTGCCAAACCACAATGAAATGAAACTGTGAATCAATAAGAAAAAGATAGCTAGATATTAAACATCACAATTTTAAATAACGCATGTGTCAATAAAGAAGTCTTAAGGGCCATTTAAAAAACATATTTTGAACTAAGTAAAACTGAAATGAACAACACACAAAACTTGAGGGGTACAGAAAAAGTAGTACTAGAAGGAAAATCTATGACATTAAATATTTATAACAGAAAAGAGGAAAGGTCTTAAATCAATAACCTAAGCTTCGCTTTATAAAACTAGAGGAGGTTAAAAAAAGAAAGAAAGAAAGAAAAGGGGGGGAAAAAAAACATTTTAGGCCTAAAGCAAGCAGACTAAAAGAAATAATAAAAGAGCAGAAATCAATGGAAACGAAAACAGAAAAAAATAGAGAAAATCAATGAAACTGAAAGATCACTAAAATTGATAAAGCTCTAATTAAACAAGAGGAAAGAGAGAAGATACCAACTACCATTATCATGAGTTAAAGAGGGGTCACCACTATGAGTCCATGGGCATTAAATTAATAATAAATTGGATCAATTAGGGAGATGCAAAAATCTGCAAAACTCACACAAAGAGAAATAGATATCTAAATATGCCTTTATCTATGCAAGGAACTGAATCAACAAAATTTAACCTTTCAAAAAAACAACTGTTCAAATAGAGACTCAGATGGTTTCACTGATGAATTCTATCAAATATTTAAGAAATAAATGATTTCACTTTCCTACAGTCTCTTCTAGAATATAAAGCAGAGGGAAAATTTTCTAACTCATTCAATGAAGATATTATTATCCTAATACTAAAATTATATAAAGACATTGCAATAAAGAAAAACTACTGATATCTATTTTTCATAAACACAGATGCAGAAGTCATTACAATATTAGAACACAGAATTTACAATGTATATGAAAAATTATCTGCCACTACCAACTGAGATTTATACTAGGTATGCAAGGCTGGTTGGAAATGTGAAAACTAAATAATGTGAACTACCACATCAACAAGATACAGAAGGAAAATTATATATTCATGTCAACTGATGCCTGAAAGCATTTAACGAAATCCAATACCTATTCGTAATTTAAAAAATTAAAATTATCAGCTAACTAGGTTAGAGAAATTTTTCAAACTAGTAAAGAGCATCTACAACAAAAACTAGAACTAATGTCACACTTCATCTTAAGGAACTAGATGCTTTCAGCTTAAGATTGGGAACAAGGCAAAGATGCCCGTCTATCACTCCTAGTCAATATCTTACTAAAAGTCCCCACTATTGCAACAGAACAAGGAAAGAAAGGGTACACACATTGCGAAGAAAAAACTAAAACTCTCATATTCTCAGATGATGTGATTGCATATATAAAATCCTAAAAATCAACACACAAAGTCCATGAAATAATGAGAGAACATTGCAAAGTCACAGGATCCAAGGTTAATAAACAAAAGGTAATCTCTTTCCTATGTACTGGCAATAAACAATCTGAATTTGAAATTTAAAAAATATATATTTATATGTACTTACATATATAATTATATATATACATATATGTGTAATAAAATTATATTTTTAGTGCCATTATATATATATAATGGCACTAAAAATAGTACAAGATTGGCTCAGAGCATCTGGTAGTGATAGGGGCATGTCAGTGGGACATAGAAGCCAACCGAAAGAGTGCCTATCTTGATATAAATGCTGAATAATTAATAAGTGGGAAAATACAGACAAGTATTCCAAGAAGAATTTCAAGTAATCAAGTAGATACTCTGCTCTTAAGGAGAGTAAGCAAAACTCCTACTTCTTGGGCATGGGCTGCGCAAAGTGACTTCTCTCCAAAGTGTGTAGTATGCAAAGGAAGAAGAATGAGGAAATTTACAGTGAAAAAACATGACAAACACTACCTTAGCCAGATCATCAAGGGTAGCATTGACAGTGATAGCTCAAGGTGGTACGAAGTGCCTGTGGTGCAGTAAGAATCATTCGCCCCTCCCCCTGGTTCCTGGCACAGAGCTCCTAAAACCCTTAGAACATCCTAGATTGATAGGAGCATCTTTTGTAACTCATAAGGAGACCCCTTGATCACACTTGAGTTTATGCTAAGAGGCGTCTTGGGGTAGGGCTCCTAGTTACCCTTACAATGGGGTGGAACCCAGAAACACCAAGTGCTTAGGGGTTGATCTTTCAGCTCCACCCACTGGCAACTAGGAAGGGCTTAGATTATATTCCATAAGAGGTTTTATACAAGAGTTCATGAGCTTCCAGTTTGGTGAAATTATCCTTCTGCCAGGAAGGTACCATATTCCAGCTCCAAGGCAACAGAAGCTCCTATACTCGGGACCCTTCTGGACTTCACCCTAAATCCCCCTTAATCTGCCTGTTCATTTGTATTCTTTATAATATCTTTTATAATAAACCTGTAAAAACAGGTAAAGAGTTTCCTTGGGTGCTGTGAGATGTCCTATCAAATCACTGAACTTGAGGAGTCTTGAGAACTTCCAATTTGTAGTCAAGTTAGACTGAAGAGTGGGTAACCTAGGTATCCATTACTTGGCTTTGGCATCTGAAGTGGGAGGTGGGCATTCTTGTGAGACTGAGTTCTTATCTGTGGTGTCTCTGAGTAGTTAATGTGAGACTGAACTACATTCTGGGCTTCCCAGTTAATGTGCTTAGATCATTAGAGAATTGATCAGTGTGGAATCTCCTACACATCTAGTATCACACTGTGAGTGTGCGTGGAAATAGCAGATAGATAGATAGATAGATAGATAGATAGATAGATAGATAGATAGATAGATAGATGATATAGATAGATGATAGGGAGACATAGACATATCTTTTCCAGAACCTAGGGCAGTGTCTTTCTTGTAACTATTTGTGAATGAGTAAATGCATCCTGTATTCCACAGTAGTTGTTATAAGACATTAAAAATCATAGTATTATTACTCTCATTATTTTAAATATATTTATAACCATTTCTAGTGATTCTATTTATAGATATAAGGTCTTTTACCATCTACTAATTTATTTTCTTTACTACTAAATTCATCTATTAAATTATTTCTTCATAATTAACTCACAATGCTTTATTTAGGTATAATAAAACATGTAGAGCTCAAAAATGAAACAGTAAGTTAGAAATATTAACTATTTTTGTAGCAACAAACTTGTAAATGGAATCATCTATGTGAAAAGACATGCTCTTTAAAATGCTACAAGAATGTCTCTGAGAAGCCCAAGGTTATTTTCTCAAGAAGAGGCAATGCTTTTATCCTTATAGTGACTGCTTGGTATTTTCACAGAGGGTTATTATAATGATCACAGGTAATACATCACCAGGCTCTTACATGCTGTAAAAGTTATGAGAGAGATGTATTTGTCAAACTCTGTGAAGGCACTCTGTGGTTGCTTATGCAGGATTAGTTTTGCTGGAAGTCCAGCAGACAGAAACCATTTAATAAACTCTTTGCTGCTAGTAAAAATGATATCCTACAGATACCATCTGTATGTCTGTTGGAATCAAGCTTAGCTCTACTGGTAGCAGCCAGAGTTGAATCAGTGAATAGCTTCTCATACAGATATGTATGAACAAAGGTGTTTAATCAGCATACTGGTTGACTGGTTTTATTACAGTCTTTTGATTTGCTAGGATAGGGACTTTAATAATATAGACAAAAGGTTTTAATAATAATTTATTTAAAAAAAAAACTCTTGGAAAGTAAATAAGTATTTTAAACTTTTCTATTTTACCTAATAAAGTCATCCTAACAATTACCTTTCTTGTTCTGCATAGATTATAGTCTTATATAATTTCATCAATTTAAATCCACAGGCATAAGGTCATCGGGCAATCATTCAGTCTTTGTTTCCTAGGAAACAGACCAGTCAGGAGATGAAAGACGGCCGCCTCCTTTCCTTATAACTATTATTTGATCCTGTGCTAATCCATGTAATTCATGTTTCTTTTTATTATTGCTCATATTCTGCTATAGTTTCCAGGCCATTTTAGAACCTCATTTTCATTTAATACTTTATGAAATCCTAAAATAGAGTTGTTAGTGACATTCAAAATGGTAAAAATCTTCACTGGTATGATTTATATTGAAATTCCAAATTCCACTGTAACAGAAATGAACAATGCCATCACATATTTTCTGAAAATTGATCTGTGATAAAAAAAAAAAATTATCTGGAGAGACAGGTATAGAATATTACATTTTTTAAAAAAATGTGTTATAATACTGATTTTCATATGGAATAATGAAAATCTATGTAATTGAGATTACATTGTGTGGTCAAAAACGTCACAAAAGAATTTATCTGGGGTAAGTTATATTTATATGTGTATGTGATGGCTTAAAATAATAATGGTGTGGAATGTGTAGTAAAAAATAATGCTTGGCCTTAATATATTATTATTTAAAATATTTTCCAGAATTCCAGTTTTACAGATACCCTTGATTACCCCCAAAATCCAACTTATGCATAAATAAGCTGCATGTTGGTAAACAGTTATGTAATAAGTATACTTAGAAAGGCTTTCTTTTCCCTCAAAACATCAGCTTATGACTCCACTGTTGTCCTTGTCTAACACACCATAGGTCATATACTTTTCGAGACTGTTCACCAACTTCAAAATATGATAGAGAAATTCTCTCTCTCTCTCTCTCTCTCTCTCTCTCTCTCTATATCTATATATATATATATTAGCAAAATAATATCTGAAGGCTGAAAATTGGTAATTTGGAGACTAATCCTGGTCTCTGGTTCTAAGGTAAACAATGTCCCACCCAAGAGAACAAAGTCTGAGAGTTTAGTTTCCAGGTAGACCTTAGATTAGACCTCAGATTAATAGTGTTTGAGGACAAATCACTCACTACTCAGATCTTATCTACTTAATTTGCCTTAAAATTGGCAGGCTCTATGTAATTGTTAATTTTTCCTTAAGCCTTTGGTTAAGAAAAGACAATTAAAATGATGGGTTATGTTATATGGAATTAATACCTTACATTACCAAGCCGACAAGACAGATGATTCTCCAATTTGTCATTTGAGACAAGTATTCTGCTTGTATTTTACCTATAACTTTATATGTACAGATATTACTTTTTTCTACCCAAGAGCATGCTAAACTATTTAGGAAAGGAAGTTTATTTATACTTTTCTAGATTTCCCCTCACTGCACCCAAACATGAGAGACAAATAATATATATTTCTTAATAATCTTTTGATGAGATTAACTGCATAGTTATATTGTAAAAATAACTCTGCATATCACGATATCCTTTGTAACGGTAATCGTATTCCCTGATTGTGAATATTTAATTATTATAAATTTGTTTGAGAAACATAATCTGACACATGCTACTTTAGAAGGAAAGTATTTCTTTGTAATATATGAAATTATAGAACTAAATGATTTTATTTTTTAAAAAATTGTTAAAGTTATTAGGGAAAGTTCACCTTTTTACTCAATATGTCGTGAGCTAAGCACTTTATTAATTTCCCATTTGTTTATCTTTTATAGACAAGATTTCAAATGATATGTAAGTGAGCTTAAATTAGTATTACGTAAATAAAATAATGTGTTCCCAAATATTTTGTGTACACATTTTTTAAATAGAAATCATTTTTAAAGAGTTTGCATCATTAACTATACAGAATACTCGCTACAATTCTTAAAATGGGAAAGAATAATTATGAATATTTTTTCTTCCCTTAAACATAACAAAGCTCAAGTAGTAATGTCTTTCACCTAATGATTCTCGAAAGAGCCACGTATCACGAGTTGTAGGTAGCTAACATTCTGTTGCCATATTTTCTGTAATTTTACTGCAGAGTATTTCCTTCCTTAGCCTTCTTACTTACTAGATTACTAGATTATTATAAAAGAATATAATTCAGGAACAGCCAGATGTAAGAGTTGCATAGAACAAGGTATGGAGAAAGGGTTCAGAGCATCCATGTCCTCTGCAAGGCACCACTATCCCCAGATCTCCAAGTGTTCACCAGCCCGGAGTTCTCTGAACCGCATCCTTTTGAGTTTTTACAGAGATTTCATCACATAATGAATGATTCAGTTATTGGTCACTGACCACTGACCCAACCACTTACATCCCTCCTCCCCTCCTGTTCCCTGCCAGGAGGTCACCGGTGGGACTGAAAGTTCTAACAATCTGATCGCGAAGTTGGCTCCATCAACAACCAGCCCCCTCCAAAAGTCACCACTTTAACATAGCAAAATAAACCTTTATCACTCTCAACACTTAGGAAAGTCCAAAGGTTCTGAGAACTGGGAGCCAAGAATTGTTATGTATATATAATGGTAATGTTTGTAACCAAGGTTTATAATTTTGACATATGGAGTAGTTTGGAAACATATTTCAGAAAGAAGTTTTGGACAGATTTTAAGGTAGGCATTTTTTTCTGAGTAGAAAAATAAATGAGATTTTACAAATCATCCGTATCTATACTATATATGACACAGAAAATCTAGTAATATAATTATAATTATGATTGATGATACATAGTCTGTTTTTTTTTTTTGGTCTACAAGCCTATGATGCTCTTAATTGCTGCCACTGCCTTCCTTAAGATGACTTTTTACCAACTGATCATTAAAAAAAAAAAATAACGAAAACAAAAAGCTAATAAATGGGACTGAAAAAAAAAGAACAATTTTTTTTCTTTTTTTCTACGATATTAGAGAGATCACTGCATACTGTCTCAATGCATTATTTTTTAACATTTGGGGAACATTTTTAGTGATGTATTTATTTCTACTAACTTATAAACTGGCCGATGTTACTAGTGATTGAAGAGTCGCTGCTGTTGCTGGCATGAATTAACCTTTATTTTCTACTAGCTATTTGACAATATTTCTAGTACCTAAACCAAGAGCCATGGGTTGGGGGTTACCTATGTTATAATCTTGGACCTGTTGGAGAAGCAGCCCCACAGAGTGGCCTGAAATGGAGAGTGAGGGGAGAAAAAATGGTAAAGAGAGAGAAGTCATTGAGTATAGACTCTAAGGCCTAAGTGCACACTTAAATTCTAGCTCTGCTAATAACTACTTGTGTGACCTTGGGCATGTCATTTAATCTCTGTTCCTCAGTTTACTTATTTCACTATGGGAGCCCTGTGTAGCTAGCTTCTACCCGAAAGGATTATTATTGGAACTATAGGATTTAATATATAATAGGTACTTAGCATAGTGCTTGGTGTATTGTAAATATTTTTGTCTTTATTATATACCTTGCATTCTATTTATTCAATTGAAGAGAATCAAACCTGAGATACTTTGGAATGAGGATAAACTATGAAGTATTAACAAATGGTATACTTTATAACAATGAGAAGGAAATGAATTAAACTCTTAAAAGTGAATTTGAAATTAGAATTCCACCGTTTACTTTTGCCATAGGCATTCAAATCTATTAAGTAGCACAGGCATTTGAAAAAAAAAAATGTATGTCAAGAAAAGAGATGGTTTATTTTTAAAAACTAATTTGAAAAGACTCTTCTAGATCAGAAAAAAGGAAAAAAACCATTGCGTCTTAGGAATCTTAGCAAAGACCCTTCATTGCTTAAGCTTTGAGATTACATACACTTCATTTAGTCAAAATGTGCAAAGACATGCGTTTTCACACAAAGATTCTAAAGAAATCAAGCATTTCTGAAATAACCACACGTATGACTTGTTTTGGTTGCCAAAATCAGAAATGAGAAATGACAATGGTTCAAAAGAGGAAGAAGATTTTTTTCTTTTAACATAAAATGAATTGAGTGGACGGCAGCGGCTCTGCCAGTTGGAAGACTGCTTTCCTCCTCCTCTCCTTCCTTAGAAAGTGATTTTCATCTAAAAATCATTTCTTTATGCCAGAGACCTGCTGGTGTTCTTTCCCACACGTCTGAATATGAAGGTGCAGCTGATAGAAACGAAGACAGGGCAAAAGGGCTCTTGCAATGTCTGGTTCCTAATAATAAGCTCTCCAGTGGCAGCCAAGCCAAAACTTCACATGCATTTCATTGACCTCATCTAACTCTAAGGGAGGCTGGAAAACTCATCATTTAGACAGGCATGTTTCCATGCATAAGAAAAATCGGTTACATATTTTGTGCTCCGCAGAGCAAATAATGTCTTGAAAGATAAACCCGCAATGATACCTAAGAAATATTCTCCTGAAATCATGCATCACCCATGATAAAATAATTTTAGTTTCCTATGGGCAATTATGACTTATCTCTTTTTGCCATATCTCTTTTATTTATTTTTTTAGTTACTGGTATACATGTCTTACTTTACGTAGTACTGTGTGTGGTAAACAAAATGTATTATATAGGAGTTTAAATATGTTAGGTAAAATAATATTAGAACTATTTCCCACAAAAGAAAATAAGTAAATAATCAAGTAGTTAGATAGTCACTACATATTTATTGGAATTTAATTAAGGCGAATGCTATGTTAAGAACCTGAGGGGTTTCTCCCCCGCACCCCCGTCCCCAAGGAAAATGTTTCTGCATTATCTTGTCACAGAAATATACATTTACTTTTAAATTGATACTGAATATGTGGGACACTGTTCTACTAAAACACATTTCCAGGTATGTATCAACCAATTCCCTTCTCCCCATTATTAAGTTGCATTTTAGACCATGTTTTGAGCTTTTTCTAAATGTGGTTGAGGTAAGGAGTTTGAAGCTAGATAAGAATGTTCTTCAAAACAAGGACACATTATAGTGATGAATATCTTTAAAAAGACATTTGTCATAGATAGGCTAACTTATTTATATTCCATCTTAGAGAAATGTCATGCTGAGGTGACGTTTTAAAAATGAAGTCACTCCTTAGCTATCTTTGCTGAACTTACTTTCAATGACTAAGATTTAAAAAGTATTCATTCCAGGAATGAACAAAATTCCTTCAAATAAAATTACTGAACTCTTGCTAGCTGGGAACATGCATTTATTTCAAAATCGATCATAAATGTGTAAGGCAGTTTTCTACTTGATAGGAGATAAAAACGAATAGTGAGCAAAGAAAAGATCATACAGGGCATTGCAAGCAATAATAAAAACTTTTTACTTTAGCCAAAGAGAATGAGAAGCTTCTGAGGAGCTTGATAAAGGGAAAGGACATAATCAGACATTCATTTTAAAACTATAACTCAAGACGCAGTTCGAAGACTAGATCTGAAGTGAAAAACAATGGATTCAGATTATCCAGTTACGACACATCGCAATAATCCAGAAAACAGACGACTGTGTTGTGGACTCAGACAGTGTCAGTAGGGCTGGACAGGGATTTAAATAAAGAGGAACATGACAGGATTGATGAGTTGGGGGCAAAAAAATGTGATGCTTAGATCTCTGGGTTGAGAAATGAGTATTGATTGTTGCTGTTTTATGAGATATACGGAACTAAAGGAGAAAAAGCTTGGAAGGTATGATGATGTGTATAGCTTAGACATCCCGAATTTGATGTGTATAGCTTAGACATCCTGAATTTGCAAATATTCAAGTGAAGATATCCATTATGCTGTTTCTAAACATGTCTTTAACTCAAGAGAGGATACTGGAAGAACACAGATTAAATGTTGCCTGCGTATAGGTTAATTAAAAGGATTTAAATGTAGATTACTTTGTATAGATCAAGAAGAGAGCCTTAGATAACATAATGAAAATCACTCATATTCTGGAGAGAAAGCCAGAAGATTGAAAAGGAGCAGCCAGGAATTAAAAGAGAGGACACAGACGGAGTCTCATCCTGTCCTGGAAGACACGAGAAGAAGGTAGTTCTGGAAGGGCAGTCATTTCAAAGTTTTCTGATTATTTACCGGAGACTTAAAATTGTTCACTAGCTTATTCAACGTTGATCCTGTCATGGGCAATTTCAGGAGAGTGGCAGGGAGGATAAACCAGAACAGAAATGGCTGAGAAAGTAGGAAGTAAAAAATTGTAGACAACAGGAGTGGACAATTTATCTTGGAAATTTGGTTTTGAAAGGGAGGAAAAAGTGGGGGTCATAATTTAAAAACACCATAAATACCAAAGAGAATGTTAGAGATCAATACTTGAGCATTTTAAATGCTGCTAAGATAGAGTTAATAGACAGGGAATATTACAGAAAAAAGTTAGGAGAAATTATAAATTGCAACAAAAGTTCCCTGAGAATGTGCTCATGAATAAAATCTAGAACAAACTGGGACGGTAAGAAAATATTACTTGAAAAAAAATCTAGAAAAGAAATGGACAAAAGTACTTTGTTTAATTTTGTAAAAGTTGAAAGAGTAAATAAATCTTTTAAAAAATCATACTTAAAAAAACTGAGGAGAGAAGAGAAATGTTTAAAAGAAGAGACTGGGAAAATGTTTTGAGCATGTTCATGAATTACAACGGTTTAGAAATTTTAAGGGTCCTATTGATGATGTTAACTATTAATTTACAATTGTCCAAATATTCCTAGCTCTAAGATATTCTCCAGATGTTCTCATTAGCCCAGCTAGGTATTTGGGGAAGACTGAAGAGATTTACTCAGATATTCGATAAGAGATAAAACATGGAATATTGGCATCGGAGAAGGAGCCATACATACAAGATGGTGGCAAACGCATTATGAAAAACTACAAAAGAACCAGAGGTCTCAGTTATTTCGAAGAACACCCTTGGGAACAATTAAAGATGTGTAATTATAAAACTATCTGATTTTGGAAGTAGAAACAGTTCACTTAAAAATAGGTACAAGGAATAACCATAGAGATGTGTGCCATAGAGTCCTGGGGGAGAAGTTATTGAAGACACAAACAGATCAGAGAACTGAGAGGATGATTTACTTGGATGGGCTAATTATACAGACTTTGAAATGACTAACCAAGAATCAAAGTTTCACAATTATAGAGAGGAAATCTGTAAGCCAGTTACGGTAGTCTTCAATTAAATAAAAGAAATGATTAGGAATTTTGTAGGAAAAGGGTCCTTTGAGGAAGAAGATGGGAGGGTTCCAAGAAAACTGTATTACTTCATGACAGAAGTAGGGTTTTTCTGATTCATAAGTTAATGTCAAATGTTGTTTATGAAGGAGAGAAAGGCAAATAATAGTGAAATACAGGAAAGAAGATAATGAACCTAAATTCTGAATTTAAAGTTAAGAGGATTTGGAAAAATGAGTAACCTCTAATCATATGATTGATTCTCCTGGTAACTAGCCCCCATCTTAACTGGCTATTCAAAAGTCACCTCATTAGAATAAATTCAGAGATGATTGACAGATGCTATGACTATGGAGTTACTTTATGAACAGTGAACAAAACTAAATATTATAAGAAAAAGTGCCCTTAATGGCTCTTATATAGAAAAATTACAAAGGTTTTAGGAGCTACATGCCAAGAACAATGGGCAAAGAACAAATATGTATTTCTTATTATAAATCACAACACCATACTCAAATAGACACAATCAGCAGATTTTTGACAAAGGAGAAAAGGCAACACAATAGAGTAAAGATAGTTTATTCAACAAATGGTGCCGCAACAATTGGGCATACACATGCCAAAAAAAAAAAAAAAAAAGGAATGTAGAAACAGACTTATACTGTTTACAAAAATTAACTCAAAATGAATCACAACTTAAATGTAACATGCAAAACTATAAAATACCTAGAAGAAAACATAGGAGAAAACCTAGATAACCTTGAATATGTTGATGATTTTTTAGATACAACACCAAAGGCATAATCCATGAAAGATAGTTGATAAGCTGGAATTCATTAAATTAAATACTACTGTTTTGTGAAAGACAGTGTCAAGAGAATGAGAAGACAAGCTACAGAGTGGGAGAAAATAACTGGTAAAAGACTATTCTGCCAAATATACTGTTAAAACTCAACATAAGAATGCAAACACTTGATTGAAAACTAGTCCACCGACTTTAACACACACACCACTAAAGAAGATATAGGGATGGCACAGAGCATACAAAAAGTTGCCCACATCACAGTCATCAGAAAAATGTAAGTTAAAACAATGAGAAGCCATTACACTCCTCTAAGAATGGGCGAAATCCAGAACACCGGCCACACAAGTGCTGACAAAAATACGGAGCCACAGGAACGCTCATTCATTACTGGTGGGAATGCAAAAGGGTGCAAACACTTTTGAAAACAGTTTAGTGGTTTCTCACAAAAGTAAATGTACTCACACCATGCACTCCAAAAATCATGCATCTTTATATTTACTCAAAGTACCTGAAAACTTATATTCATACAAAAACCTGTACACAGATGTTTATAGTGGCTTTATTCATACATAACTGCCAGAACTTGGAAATGACTAAGATGTGCTTCAGTAGGTGAATGAATAAACTGAGGTACATCTAAATAATGAGATATTATTCAGCACATAAAATAAACTAGCTATCAAGCCATGAAAAGAAATGGAAAAATCTTAAACGGCTATTGCTAAGTGAAAGAAGCCAATCTGAAAAGGCTTTGTACTGTATGATTACAACTAAATGACATTTTCGAGAAGAAAAAAATTATAGAGACAGTAAAAAGATTGGTGGTAGCCATAGGTTGGGGGTGGGAGATAAACGAATATGGAGCACAAAACATTTTTAGGGCAGTGAAACTAACCTGCATGATACCTTAATAGATACATGTCAAACCTATACAATGTACAACACCAAGAATGAACCCTAAGGTAAACTATGGACTTTGGGTGATTATCATGTGTCGGTGTAGGTTCATCAGTTGTAACAAAGGTGACACTCTGGTGGGGGATGTAGATAATGGGGAGGTATCTACACAGGTGCGGGGGCAGGTGCTATTTAGAAAATCTCTGTGCCTTCTTCTCAATTGTCCTGTGAACCTAAAACCCCTTCCAGAAAATAAATTCTTAATATTGTTTTTTAAAAAAAATTAGTAGAGATTCTTTAATTACAACCTAATGCCTCTTATTTTATAAATTCATATATTCTCCTGAAATGTATGGTACGATGTTTTACTTTGCGTAGCTATTTACAATGTCCAAATTGCTTTTACTCATAGTATATCATTAGCTAATATAACTACATTCAAATTTAACTAATATGTATCCTGTTTTATATGTGATGAATCCAAATCACAGAAGAATTAAGTTCCTTACTCAAAGCCATGTAATTCATAAGCAGTTTAAACCATTTCTTATTCCAAGTCAATCATTTATATTATGACACACTTGCATCCTCAATACCATATATGTCTGATAAGTGATAAGTAACTGTTGTTGACAAATATGCACTATTATGGGTGTTTAATTTCATTTTCGGGTTCATCTTTCACGGTTTTATTGAAAAGTTTAATTTTTAGAAATGAACATCATTATTTTAAGAGGAAAAACTGCTGACTCGGTAGTCATTTAAATTATTTTAAACATAGAAGACCAAGAGAAAAATAACAGATGGCAAATATATTTTAAATGCTATTTGTGATTTTGTTGTCACATTGTAAAAAATTCTCTTTCAAGTCTGTAATATTTTATCAAAACAAAATGGAAACTAAATATTAGAAGCACTAGGAAAAAGCTCGTTTTGGGTGTGTGACTAACAGGATAATGATACATTTCTATCCTATGTTTTTCTAAATCGTTCATTCTTACCAAATATAAAATCTAGCAGTTTTTATTTTAGTCATCATAGCTTAATTCTTCCCAAGTTATGTTTAAAAATAATTTGTTCAAGAATATGGGGTACAATTTTAAATTAGAGTGGTAATGCTCCAATAAATTAGCTATTTTCCTACCATTTTGAGCCCATCATATGAAAGCCTTTGATTTTTGTTAAGTGTCATTAATTAGCATTTTAATGTTGTTAAACTATTGTAAAATACTTTACATATTTTAGAAGATATAAATCAGATAAAAACTTGTCCTTTATAGAGCATTTGCAAAATTTAAATGTATGCAAGGATTTATAAGTGCCTTTACAACATACTGTAGCATTTTTTGCAATAATTAATTAGAAAGGTAATAGTTTTTACTAATTATTCACAGTGCAGTAATTGGTGAATATTACAAAACTACTGCTTATGTACAGAATAAAGGGAAATTTATTTTATATTCTTCTAAGAAAACATCAAAGAAACAACAAAGAACAAAACAATAAATGGCCTCACAGGATATTTTTTCAGTATCTCCTGATCTGTATATTTATAAAGATGAGCTTTGTTTAATTTGCTTGATAAACTCCAGTTCCCTTACTAAATCCCCAGAAGAAAACAAAATCCTTGAAGGTGCTTTGCAGATTATTGGTCACAAGGCTCCTGCAGCAACACTCTGGGCTCATGGGAAGTCCTCAGTGTTTTTTTGAAGTTTACAGATACCATACAGGGCCTTATATGGATGTATCAGGTACCAAAAAGTTTCAATGAATAGAAGAGAAGTACGGAAATGATTTTGTGTATGATTACATATAGGATTATGCTCTTGGTCATGATTATAATTCTGAACTATTGTGTTTCACGTTTCTTCATAGTTTTAAACCAAAAGTTAATTAAAATAAAATAATTCTAAATATAAGGAAGTACTCATTATAATGCATATTTTGGACAAAGTATTAACAATGTGAACACTGAATGTATAATTAAACATTTATCAGCATATCACTGGTGCTATGTTCTCTACTCTCTACCCTCAGCTCAAGTATTAATCAGTAAATTGCTTTCTAAATATTGTTCCCATCTATTTAAAAATATAAGTATAGTAACTATCCCACAAATCCATCCTTATTCAAATGCATTTCTCCCAAATAAATAAATTAGCACACTGGTTTTTTACTAATTCTATATTTTTCTCGAATTAGATAGCATGCACATGACTATGTGGTTCTAGGGTTCTTTTCTCGTGAGGCCCTTTTTCTAACCAAAACACAACCTTGCATGCAGTAAAATTAGCATATCTAAACAAACATTCTGCATATGTTCCCTTCTTATCTACTGAACAGTTCTGGCAAGAAAAGTTTGATTTGTATTATTTGCATGACATCATATCGCCCAATATATATAATTTAAGGAATTAAGGATTAATATATTTCTTGCAGACACTTTGAAACGGTTTCTGGCTTTCTGTTTTCTTCATGATAGTATTTCTATTTTATGACCAATATTCTCACTTACATCACGGAAAAATTATTGAATCTTACACCAGAGTAGTTTATATGTTTATATGCCAATCTCTAATGTACCTTCACCAAAGAAACAAAGCCACTCTTTAACAGACTTGCAAAAATGTATGACTGTGTGGAAATAGAGTGTAATGTTTTAGAATTAACAGCACAAGATAATTCTTAAATACTTCAGTGGGAGTTATCATTATTATCATTATCTCTAATTTGGTCATTGTGTCCTCTTAGCTGTTGGCTTTATCGCCAGAATCAATGGGAAAGTATTTCCAGGAATGTAATTAGATAAAATTGCATTGGCTGAAATATGGATATCATTAATATCCTCTAAGTAATATATACATATATATGTGTATATATATATGTATGTATATACACACACACATATACATACACACATACACATATATGTACATTTTTAAAATGTGAGACCATTTTATTTCATGTTAACTTTCAATGTGTTGAAATACAAGGCTATATGCATATATTCTCAACAGCATTTACTGCACTATTAATTATAATAAATATTTAAACTAGACATAATATATTACATATTAAAAGCATTATAATAAATAAAAATCAATTACACCAATGCTATGATTTTAAAATGCTGCTGTCTCTAAAATTGTCTACTTGTATGCATTTAGAACTACATGATATAATTCATTAGGAACCTAATTATCAGATTTCAATAATATAGTTCATAGCCATATATACAAATAAGCCAGAAAAGTGAAGTTAAAATTGAAATTTCATCTGAAAAGATACCCTAGAATTTAATGTTAATGATGTTACTTAGTAGCATACATAAAATATGGTATAAATAATATACCATGGCAGGTGACCATTTCCAACAGTCCCACTTTACGTGGGGCTCTAATTGCACATATTTTAGAGGTTCTCATTATAGTTTACATCCCATGTCAGAGAAAAGTTGCACTTGAAGGAGTTAAACAAGCAGAGAAGACTTTATTCAAGGCTATTGCGAAAGGGGTGAAAACTGTTGCAATGAGGAGAGAGGTTAAACTCAGGGCAGGAGGATTTTAAGCACTGGGAAAGCTCACGGTAGGAGTCTGGCGGGGAGCGTGGTTGTCATGCTTAGGGCATCGGTGTTTTCTAATTGTTGCCTATTGACAGACATTGGGAGACAGGGGCCCTATCTGTCATCCAAGGCTCATTTTCATTTTTGATGGAGTCCAAAGTCAGTATCATTTTTAATTTTAAAAATTCATCTTTTCAAAAAATCACCTACATTTCGTTCCTTATTTTTATGATTAAATGTTTGCTTTTACATTTTAATCTGTCTATATTTGTTCACAAATGTTAGCCTATTGTCCCAACATAACTTCAGAAAAAAAAAAAATCTTTTCCAGTTATTTTAAATGCTGTCTCTGTTATATATAATTTTACAGACCTTCTCTCCACTGCTTTTTTTAAACATTAATTTCTATATAAAAATTCAAAGATAATCCCAGTACTTTCAGAATAACCCATGAAATGCTTCCTTAACATAGATGAAATGGTTTACACAAAGTGCCCTTATAAACACTTTTTACTCAGTCTATTAAAAAAAGAAAAAAGAAAAAAGAATGTCCTTTAATGTTCCTTGGTAACTTCCCATCTCATTTACATATTGATTATAAATCAGACCAAACTATTATAACTGAGTAACACCTTCAATGTTACTGAAACTTAAAACCTCATTGAAAGTCCCCAAATTCTTACCTTCTTATAGAAACCGTAAGGTCTAAAATGCAAAATGACACTGTTTTCCTTGTCCACTGAAGAAAATACAGCATCCATTGTTTCTTATACATTGTTGGCACTTTTAGTAAACATCAGGTGTGACTTACTGTACAAGGGTACCCAACGCCAGGCAGAGAACAATCTATGTTGTGATTAAAGGTTCTTTAAATGCATTTCCTGTAATACTAATTCCTCAAAGCTATACCTATAACTTCAACCAGATGCTAATTCTTTGAACTGTAATTAACAGTATGACACTTATGAAGTAATTTTTAGAATGATTACAGTCACTACGCTTCCATTCCCCGGAAGTGCTAAGTACTGTAATCATCACCTGTTTGGAATGAGCCCACAGCACCACAAGGTCAGCTCCATTTAACCGAAACTTGGTTCTTAATGAATCATCAGTTACTGAATATTTATGTCCAGAATATGAACTGACGGGCACTCTCCTTTTTATTGATACAAACTAATTCTCATATGTAAACTATGCTCTAAACTACAAATATTTCCATCAGTGTTATTCTAGATTTGTACAGATAATCTTTTAAAATTGCCAAAAAGAAAGAAAGAAAGAAAGAACTCGGATAATCTAAGGATAAGTCTCTTCTCAGCGTTCAAAGATGCGGTGGAGTCTTTCTGTAGAAATTTTTCTTTGTCGATTAAGTTATGTGATCGCCAGGACTCTGTGCTGACTTTGTATTCTTTATTTCTCATCAGCAAGGATCAGGGATGCAGCAGTGCATACTGGGTACACAGGGATACCCAGTGTAGCCCAGTAGCTACAAGCTAGTATCCGGGTAGACTGCCTGGGTTCTAACCCTGCACTGCCACCTGCTAGATCTAAAAGTTACAACCGAGGACAGGCCATTTGTAATTGTTCAACTCTGCAATTCTGACACTGACAACCATATCTGGCAAATAGTAAGTGCTCAATAAATGTTCATGCTTCCACAAAGCACCAAATCTTAGTGTTTTGTTTTGTTTTTTTTCTCCTCGAGGATTAAAGAATCATTGAAATTACTAGTGGTGCATAACTGATCAAAATAAATATATTAAAACTTTAATTGGTAAGTAGTTATCATAAAAAAGGAACTATTATTAAAATTTCACCACTGATGGAATGGAATGGGTATATTTATTAGTCATTTATTTGTTCATGACTTTCACTTACTGCTAGAGTAATAGAAGTAGCGAAATCAATTTTATTTTTAATTTTCTATTTTTATGTGAGTAGAGAGAAAATTTGTTCAGACTAATAAATAAAGGATAATAGGCTTTTAGTAGTGTTACTCAATTCTTTTAACTACTTTTAAGTAATAAGCCAAAGTTCTACATTGATTTATCATCACAAAATTGTTATAAGCTATCACCTAAAAATGTCTTTCTATCACCCTTAAATTTGCTGAAAGTGAAGAATGATAGTGTACCCACGTTGGTGGAAGATGGCCTATTCGTTAATTAAGGTTGTTCGCTTTCTCCTCAACACACTAATATTTCAAATTATCTCATGACATGGAATTCTAGAAGTTTCCTCATCCCCCAGGAAAGTGCACTGTGGTAAGATTAGTGATAGGTCAGATGTGTGTGTGCGCACGTGTGTGTGTGTGTGTGTGTGTGTGTGTGTATGTGAGATAACAAAAGGGCTGACCGTTAAGTGTAAGAGAAGCAGAATTTTCATAATGGTTCATCATAATAGGCTCTTCGGTTGTGCAACAAATACATTTGGAAACGAGTGATAACTACTCGAGGAAATTCTTCTTCTAAAGACATCTAAGGTCTCCAAGTATCCTAGGTGCACATGTCTTTAGTTGGATAATCACCAATAATAAGTAAATTAAATATGAATAAAATAAGTTCCTAATAATGCCATTAGATCTTAACAGTTGATGCATTCTTTTCTCTCTTTAGGCTGACTTATTTTTACTGGTAAACCTTTTAGAGTCTCTATATCTTTTGAGAAACAATATGAAGTATATTTTGTTACAGAAATCTCACTTTCCTATCTCGGGCCTCCACCTTAGCTGCCCCAGTGTGGTATCATTTCTATGCTATACTTCGGCAGCCCAAACGCTCCTCAAATGGCTTCCCAATCAAAACCATTTAACTTAACTTATTTCAAGCTTAACTCACAGTTTCCTATAGCGTTAAAATGAAATATATTTACAAGACAGAAGTAAGGGTACAGCATATAGACAGATAATAGATGGTAGCTGTCTCCTCTTCCCATGAACTTTTGAACCAGCTGATACTGATGAACAATAAAGACTCCTAGGCCAGAATAAGGAGATCGATAATTAGAAACATTTCTATGTGCAGAGGAAGGAATTTTCATCATCATGGTTAGTTTTAATTTCCTTTCTTAGAGTGAGGGACACAAATAATTGTTAAAATTGAAGGAAAATTCCATGACAATTTAAAGCAAACAAGCTTTGATCAATAATAGTTACCTATTTACTTTTGGTAATTCTTGTTTTATACAAGTCTTAGTTTTTCAGAGCAAAAATATCATTTTCCTCACACTCTGTTTATTCTTTTTTGTTTCTTTTTAAAGAGTATGCTCACAAAATATCAATCTTCTCTAAAACTTAAAAGCGCATATAATTCACTGAATCTTTCTTTTTTTTCTAGTGAGCTTTTTTCTTCATATTTATTTATGACTTCAAACTCTAAACGCTGAACTGTTATACCTATGAAGAACGATAATTCCCTTAGAACAGAACTTTATAGGATGCCAGATGCAGTGTGGTAAGGGAGATCTAAGTGCCATGAAATTATTATGGTGTCATGTGATTTATTTTAAATTTCAACCATCATTTCACCATCCTGCTGTCTTCTTTATTGTTAGTGCAGATGCTTTCAATGACATCTTATAAATCTTTGCTTTGGCCAATATTTTTGCAGCATCTTAACATGGAAGTGGTATGCCCGGCTTTCACTATCTCCAAGATTTAGAGGTATAATTTCAATTTAATGTGAAAAGTTTTAGCTGGGTAGTTTCCATTAGCCTCTTTTGTCAAGAAGGGAATATGCCTATTCATTTTCATGTTCAGTTTATATAGAGCTCCATCAACACCTAAAAGGTATTATGTAGTGTTTGCAAAGATGGGGGTGCACTGTCTTTAACTGATTTTCCCAGATGCATGAAAGTCTTCTAATAGCATCGATCTATATCTCTCTTATTAAGTGAATGTCAGGTCTATAAAAGTTCATGAAATAGGAACCTTTTTCCCTCTGAAAATGCCTATTCTCCAGGTAGTGGAGCTTCTTCCGCTTGCTGCAGGCAATTATGATCTTCTAGCCTCTTCCCTGTCACCTTTCCAAAAATTACTGTGGGGAGTATCTGATAGAGCAACTTATACTGAGATCTAAATGACTTCTAAAGCTCAGTGTATTATATAAGTTAAGGGCAAGAGTAGTTTATACATTAAAATATAGAGTATCATATATGTTTTAGTATTCCAGTTTTAATGTATACCCACACAGAAGATGAAGAGAGACATATAAAGTTTAAAACATATATAGACTGAAACTTCAGAAGGTATAGAAAATGAGTGCTTCTGTGAATAAAGTGACATTATATTGCTTAAGCACACATTATCAAAAAGGTCAACCTCTGAAGTATAACTGCATTAACTTGCTGCTAACATTTTATCTTCTATTTAACTTGAACTTTCTCTAAAAAAATTCTGTGAAATCAAAGTGCATTTTAGTACCCATCATATTAATGCACTTATTTATGTAAAAATGATTTTAAAAACAAAATGACTGCATTATCTCATGCTTTTTCCTAATAACTTTAGTTTCAAACATGTTTGATTTCCCTTATAGAAATATTATGACATTACCTTATTCATAATTTCAAATACTTCTTATCTCAAAGATGGCCAATGAAATATGCAAAATGCAAAGTAATCAAATAATAAGATCTCGCTATATAGACTTTATAAATTGTTATGAATATATAGTTTAATTTAGAAATTTTGTATCATTCCATTATTGTATTTCATTTAGAATTTTAAGATCCATGAAGTGATGCTCATTTTCTAGGGTCACACATAATAAAATCTTTTAAGTAGATGGCATGAGACTGTTCAGTCTTCAAGTTATTAAATGTGGTTGGACTCGGTTATTCATCTCGGCCTACCCGCTTGGTGAGCTCCTGACCATGATGGAGCATCTGAATTGAACTTCTGGAAAAGAGTCAGAGATTATCTGAAGGAGGACTTAGAGTTTCTGCCAGTGACCACATGGTGGAAGCGTCATCATCAGAAGCAAAATATGTGGTAACATAAAGCAATATATATAGACACACACACACACACACACACACATATATATATGCCTTATTGTTGCAGTGCAAACAAAAAAGCAATTGAATTTGTGAATGATGCCCCTTAAATAAAAATAGTAATATGAAGTATATAAAATGCGGTTGTAATATAAAAATACAAAGGGCTGAGTAAAATTTGACTTTTAATACATTTTACTATGTAGGAAAGAGTATGTATAAATAGTGTTTTGCTTCCTCACTCCATGATGCTTGTGACTGCCTTTTTCTTATGCACAAAAATTTTTGGTCACTAAAGAACAAGGCCACTTGTCCAGCAATAAGGTAGAATGGATGCCTGGACAAGTCTCACACTGGAGAACACAAACAAAATTTATTTTTAAAATGTTTAGTACGTAAGGTACTAAGTAAATGAATAAGAAAGGGAAGTCCTTGCAAATGTACTGCAGTGGAAAAGATGCGTCGATGTGAGTGATCCCTAGAGCCAGTGTTTCCCGCTTGAGCACTGCTCTGTTGCTGGTGACTAGAGAGATTCGACAGGCTGCAGAAAAGTTATCTTTATCCTGTCTGAAAAATACAATTAGAAGAATAATTTTCTAAATCAGTAAAGTATTAATTTCTCAATCCTAGCTGATATCAACACTGAGAAGGGCAAGCGTTCAAATTCTTTGTAAATTTTATATCATATATAAATTATGAAAGAATACACAATTCTCATATCATTGATACCACTGACATGAAATATATTGGCACTGCCCAAATTCTGACAGTTAAAAGACAAAAAGTTTAAACCATTTGCTAGTGTTCATTTTTATAAAGTTCTCTGGTGACTTTCAAGATAAATGTATTTTTGGAAAGTTGTATACAGCTAAATAATTGGAAAAAATACTCAATAAATTAGGATTTATTCAATTAGTTAATTTGTTTATGAGTTACCTTAGTTCTAGGCTTCCTTATGCCATCACACTGGTCGCATTGTATTTTAACTATCCATTTAACTATATGTCCTTCTAAGAATGCCATCACTTTTAGCTAGAGTTTCACATCAGAATGAGCTGGATTATTTGAAACACAAGCACACACAACATATCACATACAAACACATATACCACACACACACACACCACACACACCACATACCCCTGAGCCTAACCACAGAAAACTGGGTCAGGGGATCTGGGAGGCAGACAGTGTTATCTATATTTTTTAAATGACCACAGCACAGTCTGGTATACATTTTAGTTTAAAACAATTATCCTGTATCCTGCAAAGTATGATGGATGGCAGTGAAACTACTTATGCATCTTTGTTTTCTTAATGTCTATCATAGTTTTTGAAGTACAGTAGGTGTTTAGTATATATTGACATTTCTTTCCTGCTCCCCTTAACACAATACATCACTTTTCACAAACAGTGGCTGCTGCAACAGCTTCTCAAGTGTTCTCACTTATTTCTTGCCCCTTAGAGGAAACCTCTTAAAATTTGTAACTCTGCTGTACTCAGAATGTCCAAAGCCTTCTGTTGTCATCAGTTGAGCCATATAAAATTACTGTTTATACGGTAGCAATATTGTTAGCAATATTTTACGGTTTAACCTAAAATAATACAACCCGAAATTCTTATCATGACCTACAAGCAATGAAGTAATTTTATATCTGCATATTTAAACTCATCTTTGCCATTCCCCTTCTGCAGTCTATCTACATATATACGTTCCATCGCCAGAATAATTTTATTCCAGATTCATAGACTCCATCATATAATTCCTACTCTCTAGTATTTTCTTCCCATCTCTTCTGCATCCTGTCAGACAATCTCTTCCTCTCCATTAGTATCAGCACAATTACTCGGCTGACTCGGTGATGCTGGCGAGGTGTCACTGGAAGTCACTGTTTTCTGCCATGATTCTCAGCTTCGTTTTAATTTCCTTTGCAATTTAAAAGATTTACCTGAATTTATAACTTTCTGGGTTGTTTATAGCTCTCTCTCAAAATAAATACCTAGGAATAAATTTAATGAAACCCATGGAGGACCTATACAATGAAAACTATAAGACTCTATTAAAAGAAATCGAAGAAGATATAAAGAAAAGGTTAAATATTCATGTCTTTGAATTGGAAGAACCAAAATAGTTAAAGTGATCATATTACCTAAAGCCTTATACAGATTTAATGCAATCTTCATCAAAATCCCATCAGCATTTTTTAAAGGAATAGAACAAAAAATCATCAGATTTGTATGGAAGCACAAAAGACCCCGAATTGCCAAAGCCATCTTGAGAAAAAAAGAACAAGGCTGGAGGCATTACTCTGCCCAACTTCAAACTATAGTACAAAGTGACAATAATCAAAACGGTATGGGATTGGCAGAAAAACAGACAAAGCGCCCAGTGAAACAGAATCGAGAGTCCAGAAATAAATACATGAAAGCAACTGAAATGTCTTATGATAGATAATTGGATAAAGAAGCAGTGGTACATATATATAATAGAATATTACTCAGCCATAAGAAGAGATGAAATACTGCCATTTGTGACAACATGGTTGGCCCTTGAGATAATCATACTAAGCGAAATAAGCCAGACAGAAAAAGTTGAAAAATACATGATATCACTTATATGTGGGATATAAACCTAGAAGCAACAAATGAACAGGACAAACAGAATCTCATGGACATGGACAATAGACCAATAGTTACCAGAGGGTGGGAGGGGAAGTGGGGGATGTAAATGGGGTAAAAGGGGCCAAATATGTGGTGACAGAAAGAAATCTATCTATGGGCAGTAAAGACATTTTATATTTTTATATAATATCTCTGTCTGTCTCATTTTTGTTTTGCTGAACATAGTTGCATTTGCATAACCTAAATAAGCTTACTGCTCCACTATTTTGTGGTTTGTTTATAAATCCACTGCGATGGGGACTGTCTTATTCATCTTTGTATTAGGCGTTTAGCATCGGTAGTACCAGACCCATGAATGAATGTGAGTTTGAGCATCATTATGATTTGATTTCATATATCTATCAATACTAGAAATTGTGTTTTTCCTATTTTGACTATTAAGTGCAATCCTTATTTGAGTCGTATTTGTAATTTCCTAATTGTTTCCTAATTTATAGCTTCACAGGCTGATAATCAGGCTATGGAAGAGATGATGTATGAACAGGAAAATCCAGGTTTGTGATATATGTTTCCATTTGAGGCAGTGACCGAGGCTGTTTTAATCCAGGTTAATGCTTCATTCTGATTCAACAGACTACTCTTTGTAACGCTTATAATCATTATTGGTTGCCCAGATAGTTGTAGAAATTTCTGAATGTAATTTAATATTACATGGAGAAATGAGGAAAAAAGATGTGTTTCTCAAATCACCATAGAGCTATTGGTCTTTGTAGGTCAGATACTTGAAAGAGTATTTGGAAGTTAGTGAGACAGAATGACGGATTAGAGTCGAACTAGATTCGAATCCTAGTACTGCTTCTTCCTATCTTTTGACTTAGAAAATTATGGAAATTTATCTTAAAGTTCCATAATTTTTTATGTATATCTATCTATCTATCTATCTATCTATCTATCTATCTATCTATCTGCCTCAAAGTTGAATTGTAAACCTGAAATTTACTGGATTTCATTATCTTTAATGTCACCATTAAAGTGTGATGTAAACTTTGGTATATGGTTTAACAAATACTTTTGAAGAGAATAGAGATAAGCACAATATCATTATATTTCAATATAATGATGCAAACGCTTAACAAAATAAACCCCTGGATATGTGGAAATGGTAATACTCATAGATCCTAAAAACTGTCTCACATGTAGCTCTTTTTTTTCCCCCAAGTCTTAAAACAAAAACGAATATATATATATAGAGATAGATATACATATATATGTATATATCTATATATGAGATTTTCTCTCATTTACATATTTATCTTTTTCAAAACATAACTTAAAAATACTCTGAAAGCTATAGATTGACCCCCAGAGTGAAATGTTCTTCTTTTGAAAGAGAATTGAAAAGCTCACCTACATAAAATATTATTTCTGTGGCTGTAATTATATTCCATCAAAATCTCACTTCATAAGGTATCTCAATAACAAGATGTATAGGACCTTACAGAGATGACATGTTTAGACAAATATATCATCGTCCAAAGCAGAATACTTTCATGAGTGGTAGTCATGGTGATGTTTTTGCTGACAGTATTATGGGTTAAAATTGAGAAGGTTGAATTTGCAGCCTGCATCTTGGAGATCATTTTTATTATTTTTTAAAGAATACATACAATTAATATTTAAATGCAAGAAATGTTTTATTTAGAAATGCAAATCCATATCCAAATAAAATATAACAAAATGTGTTTGTTTTTAGCTTGTTTATTTTATTCAGACAAGCCCCTAACACAATTAGTAATGAAGAAGAAAAACTACAAACATATGTCACATGTGCTAGGTTTTACTTTACTTCAGCAAATATTCAGCTAATTTTTGATCCCGGTACAACAGAGGCAGATAAGATAATAATATAATTAACAGTGGTTTACTTCATTTGAGAGCATTCCCTAAGGGCCTAAAATGATAATATATATTCTCACTCTCAATTACACAGTTTAATGAATGTATTTTGAAAAAATATTACGGTTTAAAAATGCACAGCTGTTAGGTTTATTAGTAAAATGCTATTATTCCTCAGAATTAAAAGGAAAGCCAGTGGATTTGATTTTACTTAAATCAGTATCTTCGAAACACAGACACTTAAAACTGATTAAATTCCAGCTTAAACGCTGGAAGCAACAGGTAATATGTACACTTTCCAGATTCAGACTGAGAGTCAGCACAATCCGGGACTCACACAGGAGGAACACATAGATCCTTGCCAGACTACTGGTCACCATAAAGAAAGGCTCGTGGAGAACGACACTAGATTGTCTTGATAGGAAATGAGAAGACACCCAAAGAAAAGCCAAGGAGTAGCTCTGTTCAGGCAGGTAGTCAGCACCTAGAAAGATTTTTAAGCAGGCGACAGGTGATAGTGGAAATGATACACTTTAGTCTCCAAAGAAGGTAGGTTGGGAATTTAAGAGTATTTTAAGAACGAAATTGTACATATCAGCAAAATGCAGATTGTCAACACTAAGACAAAAAAGGAGGGGAAAGAAAAAAAGTTTCAGTTATTCAAACAGGAATTTCTGATGGGATAATTTCTCTAGATGAAAGCTGATTTGTTGTTCCCAGAGCATCAAAGAGACCTCACTGAGGACCAGTAACTCACTGAAGACTTCTCGAATGAATGGCAAGTAGAGGCATCTAGGAGTGGGGCTAAGATTGAGCACCCAAATACATGCCCCGGTTTAGAGAGGCGAATAAAGCCCCTTCCGACACCACAGAGGACGTAAAAGAAAATAAAGCAATGCCCCATCAGCTCAAGAGCTTTTCATTTATTTGAAATAAAATCTAATTAGAGAAACCTCTTTCTCTGGCATTTATTTTTCATTTAATGGAGCCAGAAAAGAGAAATATAAAAAAAAATGTAGTATAATGAGGATTAATGCATACTTTTAAATTGTTCAGCAGTACCGAGTGCAACAAAGAGATTAAGGGGTGAGGCAAGAGCATGAATCAATGAAGTGTCAGAATTGCTTTGGCAGAAATCAGTGTGAAGGAGGGTAAGAAGGAAATATGTGATTAGGGAAGGAAAGCTACCTCTCTAAAAGTTTTGTAAGCTGCCACAAACTTCCTTAAATTGTGTTTGGATGCTTTTACTGCTCTTGAGCCCACTTTGCTAGATCATGTCTTATTTGATCTGAATTCTGAGTACTCTCACTGACCATAACTACACTATTTGTAGGAAACAGCATCAAATATTTACAAAAGCTACAGACAACAGGTTCATCCTTATACTTCCTGTTTGTGAAAATGAACATTTTTGATGTTTTCCAGTTTATGATACATTGTGGCAGGAGGATTAAAACATGTGTTCTGTCAACTTTTCCAAAAGCGTGGTGAAAACAGAAATGTGTACAGAGAGCAGGAATAAAAGTTGACTTATCAAGACTTTCACCTTCATTGGGATAGGGAAAAAGGATCATTTTATGGGTCACTATCTTTTCTCAAATGTATTATAATTTTTAGTTCTTATTTGAGAATTTGATTTTTTTCAGATATTTAAAGCTTCTTGGGAGCTGAAAATAAATAGAAACACTCTTTGAAACTGAACTTGAGATTACCATGCTCAGCAAAATAGGTCAGGCAGAAAAAGTTGAGAACCATATGATTTCATTTGTATGTGGGATATAAAACTGAAAGCAACAAACAAACATGACAAACAGAAACTCATGGACATGGACAGAGGTTTAATAGTTACCAGAGGGAAGGAGGGGAAGGGGATAGAGAAGGGTATAAGGGGTCAAATATTGGTGATGGAAGAAATTTAATTTGGGGTGGTGAACACACAATGCAATATACATATGACGTATTAGCGAATTGTACACTTGAAACCTATACGTTTTTATTAACCAATGTCGCTCTAATAAATTAGTATAGGAGGTCATTTTATTTACTGAAAATAATTTTTCATATTCTTTTAAATTTTCAAATAAGGCAAAACTGTTATCTAATCCTCAGACTACTCAAATGTTGAAACTTGTCTGTAATAGCCAAAGGATTCATTTCAGATTTATGTTTCACCTTCAACTTAAATTTCTTTCAGGCTAAATCAGTTTCTCACACTTCCTTTGGCTTTCTGGACTTTGACACTCAAAGACATTCTTAGATAAGGATTCTATTAAGTCATCTGATAAGCACCACCAGAGCATTTATAAGGAGGCCTGGGACAAAACCTCCTTTCCAAGGGACACCATTCTGCAAAAGGGAAATGAGTCTCGCCCCTGGTCTTGCTCTGTCCCTTCCCGGACACTTGATGCACTTCCTCTGTTTCTCCAGGGAAAGGCGACATGAACCCTGACCTTATTACTGAGATAACAAGGAGTGATGAATTCTGGTCAAAATTCTTTCTTTTTCATTTGATGCTCAGACGTTCAGCTGGCTGCCAATAAAAATTTTACAAAAACCCTCATGTTTGCTTTTTTCCCTTATAGTAACTTATAAAACCATATTAGAGAAAGGCAAAGGTCAGACCTGGTAGCATAGTATTAAATTATAAGACCTACTTTTTTCAGATAAATTTGAATTATTATATAACAAAGAGCTAAAATCACCTTTTCCTGCAAAGTGTTTCAAAGGTTTTCAAAGGTCCTTGGTACATACATGCCTATGTGTATATTTTATTAATATCTTATTGGGGAACACATTATCCAGAATATGTATAAACATTTTGACCAGTTTTCTACTGATAAGGATTCAATTATAAACAATAAGTTAAATTGTTTTCATTTATACCTTTAAAAATTTTTAAATCAATAATTTTACACATTTATTAATATTCCTAAAACTTAACTTTTTTTTTTTCTTGTTAACACTTCTACTTGAACTTTATAATGTGTTTATATTCTCGGAATTGAAAACCCATGATAGTACTGAATTCAGGTTAGGAAACAAAAAAAATGGAAATCAGGATGAATGTTTAGTCAAGGTTTATCAATAAATAGTATTAGATATGGGAGCATTGGTAGAGGTGACTCCTGGTGCACAATTTTAATATATTAGGCAGAAAAACACAGGACCATGTCTGTGACGTAGCAAAAAGCTCGAGCCAGACAGTCTACCATCCAAAGAGCAAATTAGCAGGAATATTAATTTGACCACATCCAAAGTATACTGAGCTAAAACTCTTAGCATCTTACATGGTTTCCACTGTCCTTGTAAATGATTCGGACTGTGTTAAAATTTTCTTCCTCTTTATTTGGACAAACCAACATGTGAGATTTCTGCGTTAGTTGGAAGCCTTATCTACTCATCATTAGAGGGTCCAGTGTGGGGATGGACAAATGATGGAGGAGAAATCACGTTATTTTTATGGGTCCAATTCATGAACATTCTATTTATTGAGAAGGAACATGTTTTTCTATTTGAGTTTAGGGCTCAGAGAAATAAATAATTAGAAATTTATTTTTGTAATCCCCTTCTCTTTATAACACTGCTTTCCTTAACAGAAGGGGCAAATAGCAGAGTTCATTTAGCAAGATAAAGACCTTAGAATACACAAATGTTTTATTAATGGGATTATCACTTGTTTTTGTACTCTTGAAGGTACCTAATGCTCTTAGACAGGCATAGAAGTTTTTTAATAGATACGCTAATAAAAAAGAAGAGAGCTTTCAATTTGTTTATCTGCTGAGCTGAAATCTGTATTTAAATGCATCTGGTGCTCCCTTTGCTAGTTGGCTAGTAATTAATCATGATTACAATGTTTGATTGCCTCACACCCACAGGCCATTACTGAGAGACTATTTTTCTAAGTATCATTGGAACTCCATTCCATTGTTGTATTATTTGATTCTGACTTTCATCATAATGTAGACTAGGGTTGTAGAGAGAGGGAGGAGACAGCTAGAATAGATATATAGACATAGATGTATAGATGTATATTCTAGAGATAAGGCGATTCCAGAAAAACACTAAGAGTCTGATAGCATAAAATTAAGAATACTAAAAATATAGCCAAGAAAGCAATGCTATAAAAATATTCAAAAGAATAAGTTATTTTAGTGCCTAAAACAGTGAGGGATTCTACTAAAGACTATTCAAAGGTAACTATTAACATTAAGCTAAATTTTAGCCAAATACATAGCTGCATAATTGGAGTTCACCCTAGACACATGTAATGACATCTGTTCTTCATCCTCACTGAATGACAGACTGTTCCAGTACGCCTGATAAAATGTGTTAGTTCTTTGAATGATAAAGTTGCATGCTAAAGTCTGATAGTTATTAATTTTCAGCACAGTTTCTGCTTTGTATGAAACTTCTATTTTTAGCCTATTGCAAATAATCTGTTTAAAGAAATATTATCGATCTGATGCTACTGACTGTAACACATTGTAATCACTAAGATTATTCTGATGCCACAGGGTATGCAAGAAAATATCTGAATTGAAACCAAAAGAAAGAAAGATAAAACAAAAAAAGAAGGATGAAAGAAAGGAAGGGAGGAAGGGAAAGAAGGAGGGAAGGAAGGGTAGGTGAGTGGGTAGAAGGAAAAAAAAGAACCACAGTAATTCAGTCACAGTGCCAAGACGTGGAACACAGCATACATATTTAGAAAGACTCGTTAGTAAATGTTAAGTGCTGGTGTAAAAAGCATTTCATTTATTATTAGGCCATTACATGGAAAATATAATTGGCTCAAGGCTATTTAGAAACATTCATTCAGAGTTAATATTAAGCAAATCAAACATCCTAAGTCATTTAGTTTTCACATTTCTGTCTGAAAATATGGACATAATGCATATCAACCAAAGAAGCTTTTAAACCAATGACTTTATACTGTTGTGTTTTTTTTCCCCTCAGCAAAAGCGTGTGTCTGTATAAAAGTCCGTATAAATTTGGGAAATATTTTTTCACAGGACTTTTTTTTAAAGGACAATCACCACGTTTTCGAAATAAGTCCTTTTCATAATTTCGTTCAAAAAAAATGTTTGTTATCCCTCAAATAACCATAGTAGGCTTAATCCTGCCTTGTCAATTTCATTTAAAAAGGTAACACAGATCTTATAGGGAAAAAAAAGTTAAAAATGTGTAAAAGGAAAATTTCTAGGAAAGAGTATACTTAACATCATTCAGATAGCTACATCCTCAACATTCCATGAGGCCCCAGTGAAACTGCTGTAAATGAAGATATTATTATCCCAGTTCGTAACCATGAGGACTTCTCATGGTTAAGGCTATCTACAGTTTATGGTGATGACATTCAAACACATGAAATGATTTGAAGATTGTTGAATGCATTCTGACAAAACAACCAATCCAGCAACAATCACACAACTAAAGAAAATTGTTTACTTGTATATCACATGTAAAATGTAAGGTTAATTTAGAAATGTAAAACATAATATTATAATTTTTCATTTGGAATCCTGTTGTATCAGTCTGATAAAGGTAGTTAATGCTGCAAAACCAAGTGATCCTAAATCTCACCATCTTAGAACAATCTAAATTTATTTATTACTCAATTGACATGATATTGTGAGTAGGCTTGCAGTTCTGCTGGTGCTTCTTCATAGAGTAACAATTATATAAAAGTGTTTCTTTTGTTTGTTATGATATAAAGCTACTTAATGTTACATTGAGCTTACTTATGGACAAATCTCAAATTTAGACAGATGCTTAACCAAGTTATACCGTATAGGATTTTTAATAATAATAACCTATTGCTGTAATCTGATAAAAATGAAAGTGAGAGCCAGGAAATAAATGTAATAAATGAAGACTTCTTATAGCAAATACTTATACTACATATAGGTAATATTAAGACTGAGAATTAAAAAGAAGAGACAGTGATGAGACAGCTGTATTGTCTTAAATGAGGAAAGTCTATTTTTTAAAGAAATACATGTAAGTATAGTGGGATCACAATAAATAAGAGAATTACAAATATTTTTAAAAGTTTGATTTTCAGACAAAAATAGTGTTGATCACAATTTCAAGTATTTTATCAATGTTTCTTGAATATTTTCATAAAAATAGGCATAATGTCAGTGGAAGACATCGAAAAGTTATCTGAACATGTAGACTGGTCTCATTTATTTTAACAAACACATAGGCATGTATATTTTAATGTGAACTATTTATTCTATAAAACGTACATTGGTATCAACAATAAATATATTTATTTGTTAAAATATTGAGTAATAATTTTTACTAAATATTGAAAATATAAGGGTGAACAAAATGTGAGCATATTTCTTCCCCTCAACAATTTTTATTCTACTAGATAAGATAGAATTTTAAAAACTTTGTTCAAGATTCTGACAAGTGTCACAGGATGCTGTAATAGATAAAGATGAGAGGGAAGGCATTATTTTAGATAGAATTAAACAATAGATCTCCATGTTGTCATGACATTTTAGGTTGATACTTAAAAGAGAAGAATTCATTCACTTCGAGACACAGGAGAAAAGTGTATTGAGGAAAAAGCAAGCTGCAGGGACCAAATATAATCAGAAGCCACACTATTTGTTTTAGATCCGGCAGCTGAAGAACTTAGAAGTCTTCGCTCCCAACCTTAGGACAAGAGGAAGCTGGACAAAATGAAAATCGATGACTTTTCTTGGGCTCCTCTGAGAATGGAGGTTGTGTGGCACACTGCTGCTCCAGCTTCTACACAGAAAGGCACAGCTAGGGACATACAGCAATCGAGATTTCTCACAGGCAACAGCGGATGCTGGAGCCTCAAAATGGGAAGAATGCGTACGTCGTAATTTTGATGAGCTGCTGCAGGCTGAGTATCAACTAGTGTGAGTGAGAAACTGCTGAGCCCAGTCTCAGGGGCCTGTCATATACTTGCAACAATTTTTTTCTTTTAGTGAGGATCGCAAGGATCACTTCGTGTCCCTGGCAGAGGGCAGGGAAGAGATCACTGTGAAATACACCAAACACCTTCTCCATTATTCCAGCAATAAGAAAGTCGCCAGAGTGCAGTTCTTAAATGTTATTGCCGCTGAGGAAAGGGGCCTCCTCCCGACTTCCTGAGGAGGTGGTTAGAGACATAGTTTACAGGGCTCAGAGATTCAAGGAAATGGATTAGAAATACTGCAGCCAAGGAAGCATCATGAGAAGAATACTCAGAAAGGTCACGATCCTGGGACACAAGCTCACTAGAAGACTTAGATTTCATCAGGAGATTGCAGACCAGCTCTCTCTCACATCTTAATCACCACACCAACAGGGCTCCAATATAATAACTGTTAATTACAGCTGAAAGGGCTTCTTCCTCTGAGAGGAAGAGTATACAGGGAATCTAAGTCCCAGAATAAAAGAAAAACACACTTAGGTATTGGAGGAACTGAAGCTTCTGGTACCAAGAGGGGAATTTTCAATTCTAGGCGCTAAGGGCAGAGAGCATTTCAAATAAGGAGGAAGACGTGAACCATTTCTAAAGGTGCTGATACTTGGAGTTAGCTGGCCTAATATGTCCATTTAATGTGAAAAATGAACCTCGTAGGGGACTTTGACCAAAGTACAGTGATTTGCATGTCACGATGGAGATAGGAAATGAATTGATGTATTTTGCCTACTGTATATTAATACATGTAACACATTGTATGTAATGTGTTATAAGTAACTAGGGTTTCCACATTACCATATGTCAGGTTGATACTATATGCAGAAATGAAGGGGAATTGTAAAACATCTATTTATCCTCCATTGTATGTAACCCAAGACATTGTGACATTTTATAGTGTTAAGTCCAATCACGTATATAGTAGAATGAGAATGGCAAATCAAAACTGACTTCATTGTTAACTAGAAGTAGATCATCTTTCAATAGTGAAATTAAACTCTTGATGACAAACAGCCTTTCTACTTATTATTTATGGAATATAAAACTTGAAAAATCCTCAGAGAGATTATATACACACACACACACACACACACACACACATAATAAAACATTAAAAATGAAATGCTATCGTTTAGCAATCAAGGTGAAACTTTAGGATGTAATATTGATAAAAGCATATGATTCAACGAGTAGTATGGAGATGATACTCTAAATTATGAAAGCACACTGCTTTCCATGTAAATATTTGCTAAAATGTAAGAATGTTATTGTAACTTTTTTCCTCTAGCCACTTTTAAAAAATGTTGAGTATGGGTAAATGGAAAATTGTGCCCCATACACACATATAAAATCTGTCAACTTTATTCAGCGGACACTGAAATTTCTATTTTTAGAACCATACCCATGTGATCTCCACTACTGACATGGCGCATGGAAAAAAATGTACATTTCAGTTTGGAAAATTTCACATCTATACGTGAAAGTGAAATTGCATATGCTGTGGCTATCAATTAGATAAAAACAAACCCCGAATCCATCTAATTGTTTGTCTCTTATCACACAGACATGACTTCATTTGCCGATGATATCATTTTAAATTTGGCTTGACGCATTATGGCAGCACTAAATATGAATTTAAAAACAATTTATTTTCTTGAATGTGTGTTGTACATGCTGTCATACATTTGTTTTTATGCTATGCAATTTAGGTAACAAGGTTAGCACAAATAATTTGGATAATGCCAATATTATTTAATCTTAAAATGATTGTGTGGAGAAAAAATATATCCTTACAATGGTCATGTAATTGTTTCTTGCTGTTATATAGTATCACCCTGACATATGGTAATGTGGAAACCCTAGTTACTTATAAAAGCAGATGTCAAATATATATACATACATAGGTAGTGAGGGTTTCTGAATATGCGGAAATGAAGGAGAATTGTAAAACATCTATTTATCCTCCATTCACAAGGTTGTTATTTATTTATTCATGTGTTTTGGCAGGTATAATAAAGATTTAATTACAGTTATCTCTATTTTCATAATAAATATACCAAAAATATAATGGTTCGAGCACACAGAAGCTTGTCTCACTGTTGACAATTCAAGATGGCGATTTATGTTAGGGGCATCTCTCTTCCACGTGTTGATTCAGTGACCCTGGTTCCTTCCATTTTCTTATCATTACCAAATCTAGGGGCTCAGAAACATCATAACGCATATAATAAAATGGGAAAGAGATGGAGGAAGAAGGAATTCTGTTTTTAATAGCCTTGTCCTAGAAGTAACACACAATGTTGGCTCCATTCTATTGGTAATAACAAGCAACATGGCCACACCTACTGTAAGAAGACTTAGATGGGGCGGGGTTGGCTTGGGGAAATCGGGGAAGGGACTTAAAATGTAGCTTTTGGAAAAATGCTAAGTAATTAGTTTCCAGACAACTCCACACTAATTCAAAGCAAGGATGGGTTTGGGCTAACGGTAACCTTGACCATAGTCCAAACTCTGGCCAGTAAAAACTATGTCTACCTTTCTTCCCAGGGGTATGATACACTTAGCCCTCTCAAGAAAAAATGCCTAAAATTACATTGCTTCTCTATCTTAAAATTCCGGGTCTCTGGATGAAGTATCTTAAAACATAACTTAAAATACCCTGACAATCTTCATTCAGACTCATTTGATGTAAATGAGTCCACAAATTGCTACAAGTTGACATAAATGTGCAAAAATACTACACGTTTGTATGTGTGTTTGTGTGTGTGTGCATTTGTGCATGTGCTAAATTATAGCGAACTAGGGGTCTACTAACATCCTTGCATTTAATATTTTACACCTTACATTTCTTTTATAATCCAAAATATGCACAGTTATTACAAACACAAAGTTTCAGAATGTGGCACATTTTAGGAAGATGAAACTTTAGAAAAAAGACAAAATTTGAATTAAAAAAATATATATGTAAAATGGATATATTTATATGTGTATATAAAATATATATTAAAATTTTGAATCTAAGAAGTTTCACTTTCTTCTAGAACCGGTGGCTAGCTTTCCTTTGCGAAAATCTGCTTTTTATTAGACAATTTATCAGAACGCCGAAAGAATAAGTAAAAATTGTTTGAAATTAAAACACAACTTGAAGAAAAACCGATAAAGAAAATATGAAAAAATAATTCAATTAACATATGAATGGAATATGGTCTCTGAATTAGTTAATACTTGTATTTAATAGCTATTCCATTATACGTATATGCATCAGGTATAAATTTCATAAATGCTAAACTATTACATTGCAGTCTCCTTTTAAAAACATGTTTTCCTTTGCCTTTGGGTTTTACAGGCATAAGAGAGGGTAACAGAGACCAGAACACAGCATCCGACATCCCACATCAAGATGACTCTTGCCGTTACAGTTGAAGCTCTCCTAGAGGTAGAACTTTGGAACCTGAGAGAGGTTATTGACTTGGTTATTCATTTTTCATAATATAGTTCAAGCCAGGGAAGAAGAGGGGGGATTCCACCTTTTTAGCCTGAGGGAATAGTGCAAAGAAGTGTGAATGACATAAATTTAAGCTGGATTAAAGTCATAACTCAAGTTACGACCAAATCTGAAGAAAATAGGCCTAACATTAGGCCAGATTCAAAAACAGCAGAATATATTAGCAGCGTGATCAAAAATATGCCCCTTGCATCTCAGCAATCACCAGTCTAGGAGATAGCCCAGCACAATCACTTTGTAGCAAAATCCTATAAAGACGCATAGTATTCGAAGAAAAAAGGTCCTCGCCCTTATAAGGTTACCTAAGTCAGATTTCATCCCCTACACCCAAATAAATAACCATTTTGCAGAAAAAAGAACGGGCAGGAGGTAAGGACTCACAGGAAAAGAACGTTTTTGTCTAAAAGGAATTTAAATACAATTCGTTTTTCAATACGCTTTCCCTCGTCTCCTTTAAAATATCATCTCTGATTTTTAATGTTGCATAGAGCCAAACAAAGGGTTAAAAAACAAACAACAGATCACAACAAGAGCAACAACAAAATCGTACAGTTTTCGGCCATCCATTCTACCTGGCAAGGCCACTGGCCCATGGCTGGCAAAGGGGAGGAGCAACGAGATGCAAGGTCCCTGAGTGTCATGGCGCCACTGCTCCACAGTGGCTGCTTAACTTCCGACCTCCCATCCGTGAAAAGGAAAGGAGACCCTACTCTCTTACCTTGTTTGTGTCTCAGTTAAGGGAGATTTTTTGTCTTCACTACAGTAACTAACCACAACCTAATGAGTACAAGAATAGTTTAAATTTA
>NW_006439191.1:3198196-3228200 GCF_000325575.1 Pteropus alecto | reverse complement strand
TTATTCAGTATGTGGGGCATATAAGATCAGTGAGTTTAAACAAAATATAGAAAAAAATATTTGCTTTTCTGATTTTAATATTTATTTATTTATACAGAGTTCCAAGCTATAGCATGCAAAACTTTTTTTTTTCTATTCTAATACTCATGAACTATAATTTGAGATCAAGTGCTGAAAAGTTATAAACTACCATTTTTAATACCATGGTGGGAATCAAAAAGCCACCAGAAGGATATAGAATGTGTTTTAAAATAAACATAACCGATTTATTTATTTTTAGCTATATTCCCCTGAGCATGCAGTTTCTATTTCTCCCTAATACATAGATCAAGCTTCAGATACTTTTTTTTTTGTCTCCAAGGAACATATTGTGAGGAATAAATGAAAACGTTATTTTTTCTTTACACAACTTAGTAGTGTCCTTCACCTTCTATGTTCTTTGAAAGTTTGTCTCTCATTTAATCTATTTTATGGTGACTTGGTGTCCTATGGGATTCATCCACTGTCCTATTTATCTTTTCTATAGAGGGTTATTTTAAAGTCTAACTGTTTAATAGGGACTAAATATAGCAGAGGGCATGGATTAAGCACATTAAACAAACTTCTAGTTATTTTGGTTCATAGGATGAAAATATTACTATGCATTTGATATGTTGTATTATGCCATTATGTCTTCAAGCCTTTTTAGATTATTCATCAAAAGAGTATTTTTAAAATACAGCACTCTGTGTGGAATATATTTTGTTAAATGCCAGTATTTCAAAGTCTATTAAAATTGGTTCTTCTTGAAAGATGATCAAAAGGGGGAAACATTTAAATGGAAAATTGGAATAAATCCACTTTGATAAGTACTTCAATAGATCTATCTCTAGGTGATATTAGCTCTTTAAAATAGACATAAAATCTCAAAAAGGAGGTGGATAGCAAGAGCTTTTGGGGATTGATGCATCGTTAAGTGAGGTCCACAGGAGCAAAGTTTAATAACAGCAAAGAGGTTCAAAGGGCTACAGCACCAGAGGAGCTGCACTTGTAATAACCTAAAGGCTGCAGAAATTATAACACATTTTGAGATTAAAAAAAAAAAAGCAGTATGGTTGGAAGAAAGCACATAATAATGTAGCAGAGTAACAGGAGCTGAGAAGAGATCAGTTTTCCAATTTTGAATTGATTTGTCAAGTTCACTGTTATCCCAAGAACTCCTTGGGAAGGAAAGCTGTATGATTGCATTTGCTCTTGGAAATATTATTCGGGCAACTCTGGAAGAATGGTGAGAGACCAGCAGTACAATGGGAGTTATAATGAGAATCTGAATTAAACCGGTGGTGGCAGGAAGGTCATGGGTGATATGAAAAATGCAAAGATGGTGTAATGTATGTGACCCTGTGATTGATAAGGGAATAATGGTGAAGACGGGGAGGTGTCATTCTTAAGCTCAACTCTAAAGGACAGATTTTGAAAAGAAATATAGTGAGTTTATACTGGCATTTTGGGTGCATCTAGAGGACAAATGGGTAAACATGCTATATAAATAACTTGAAATAGAAGACTGTAACTCAGTAGGAATGGATGCAGAGATTTCTGGCTTAAAATGACAAGTTGTGTGTGAAAAAGCTAACAAGAACTTTTTTTTTTATGTTTTAAATGAAAATCATAAAAAGCATAACATGGCTACACAAACACCCTCCCCTGATATTTTCAAACACTACACACACACACACACACACACACACACACACACAGATATACATACACATATATATACATATATATACACATATATACATACATATACACATAATGGCTAATAGATATTATATATATATTACCCATTATACTAAGAATGCATGCCTAAAATATCACTTTCTAAAACCAAAATAATTAATATAGTTGTTATAGCTTCTTTCAATGCTGTCAATCTTTTCTTGCCTCTAATAATTTCCCAGGCACCCATACTCACTGATATGGCTTGGAGCAATTTTTTTTTAAATGTATACATCTGTTTTGGGGCATTCGAAATTATGGTGTCAAGAGTTCTGCTTCTGGCCATGACATAGTAACTCGTAATGAATAAACTCTTCCATTGTGAACTACAAAACTAGATAAAATACATGAAGTAATAATAGTCAAGACTGTAACCCCTGAAAGAAAGGAAACTTAAAGTCATCATCATGTCTAAGTAATAGAAAATAATGTAAATAAAAGAACAAAACTAAATACTAGATAATAGTAAGATACAACTTAGGAACAATAAAATCAAAATCAAAATTGCTCTGTATACCTTTCAATCCAGTAGTGGGAAAAGTAGAGAGGGAAGAAATAGCAAAAACAAAAGCGTCATATTTTACATAGTATGACCAGGAGAAATAAGTCGCAAAGTAATTTAAACAGGGAAAATTTCATAGTGACAGAACAAATATTTGCTGTCGAAGGCGGGAACAATGAGAGATGGATTATTAAGAATAGAGAGAACTCCAAAGAATACAGAAATCATTCATTTAAAGAGCAAGCACGACCAAAAAGCCTAAGACAGAAGATATAAAACAACCTACCCTCTCCCCACCCTAGGCTCCAGTCTAGAACGTACTGGAGAGGGCGTGGCTATGACTCAATGGGTGGCTGAGAGGAGGCTTTGATTCCTGACTGAAAATATGCCCTCTAGGGTCCAGGAGAAGCTATGCACTGGAGGTACTATGAAACCACCTGAGGGGTTTGGTTAAGGGGAAGCTGGTTGTCCCTAGATAATGCCGACCACAGTGCACCTTGGACACTGGATGTGAGAGCTGGCATCTGCATGAGCCAGATGATGGAGAAGCCAATTGCACAAGACAATGTGGGTGCTCTAGAAACTTCCCCCGCTGAAAAGACCTGGTGCTGGAGAAGCTGTCTGTGCTGTGGGAACCTGTTAGAGCACTCCTGAACCACCGGAAAGGAAAATTCATCCCCTTTAATGTTTATCCCAGTGTTTTCTACTGACAAAGCTTAAGTTCATGCCAGGAAGCAGAAGATCATTTTTATATGGTCCAGTTTCACCTTTACAGAGCAAGTGATGGACGGTGAATTTAGAGCTAGGAGACAATACATTGATCACTAGCATACCATGTGACCCAATTATTCCACTCCTAGGTATTAACTCAATGAAAATATAAATCCATCAAACGTCTGCATAAATGTTCACTGAAAACCTCATTCGTATAAGGAAAACACTGAAAAAAATCTAAACAGCTATTAACAGATGAATGGATAAACAAATTGAGGTATCTCTACAACGTAATATTCTTGGCAATAAAATAGAACAAACCATTGATACATGAAATAATATGCATATAACTAAAAAGCACGGTGGTGAAGGAAAGCCACACAGAATAGAGTATATATATTGTATTTCTAATGTTTATATGAAGATCTTGAAGAGGCAAAAATAATCTATATACAGAGAAAAGTCAATGTTTGCCTAAGGCAAGTAGTGAGTGTACTGACGGCTAAGCGAATAAGAAAGCCTTATGGGACGATGAAAATATTCTGTATATTGATTTGTCTGGTGGTTAGGTGGTAGGGTAAATTGTCAAAAGCATCAAACTATACATTTAAAAAGTATAAATTTCACTATATGTATGTAAACTACGTCTAATTAAAAACCATCTGAAATTATGACATTCTATTAATTTTTAATAAACTTGAGGTTTCATCCATATATCATTGTACTAGAATCGTATATTGAATTCTGGTATTTATGTAGGTATATTTCTTCTATATTAACTTTACCTAAGAATCACTTGAAAGATATATTCTTATTTGCCAATTTGGATATTTAAGATCAAGACAGTTTTTAAACAATATAAAACTCTCTGATGCATTTCTACATAAGCAGGTATATACTGCATCAAAAAGTAATTATCATCCAATCTTATGCATATAAGAACTATTACCTAATATATTAATAAATGGATCCAGGAAGTATATTAAAATAATTTCACTATTTTATAAACAAGGAAGTTTGTCTCAGGAATATAATTCAACATTGTGATAATACTTAAAATAATACAATGGATTAATAAATAAGAACTATATGATCACTGTAGTAGAAATAAAAACAAATGATAAATTTTCACATCTTCTAATTAATAATTCTTAGCAAGATTGGGTTAAAATGATACAAGTAAAGTTGCTGTTATTGCAATAATATTCTTCTAAAGAATTTAATTCAAAATCATCAGTGAGATAGCTTTGGCCGCAAGTCTTAGAAAATTGCAACTCACATGTTTTAGACTCCATTTATTTCATAAATACAAAGACATTAAGGAACATAGATTTTAGGTAACTTATCCAGATATGTCAGTTTATAGTTTAGTCCACAGCTATGTAGTCGACTTTTGTGATAAATATAAGCACAGTTCCTACCAATTTGACTAATTTACTATATTCTAACTGGTTTTGCTGCATGAGCTTTATATATTCAGTAAAGATTCTTAATTAGAAACTTCTGGTCACATCCTAGGCATAAACAGATGTATATTTTACATTATATTCAATTTTAAGCCAGCAGATGTGATTTTCAAGTCAGCGACTTCATACAAAGTGATTTCTAATTGTGCTACATATGGTATGAGCGCATTAATATAATGAGTGACTTCTGGAGTAACAATGCAAATTTCTCATGAAATATATATTTTACAGACTTATAAATCAAGGAGTTGACATATGAAACTCATGACATTTCAATGCATTTTTAAATTCTGATAGGAACTTAATAAAACTCTATGCATTCTGAAAAAGCCAACACATTAGAAAAACCTTTGAATGTGCTTTTAATTCCAGTGGAGACTGCGTCATGAAATCTGGGATCTGCAATACTTGCTGACTGATTCAAAGCATCAATATTTAATGTTTCCTTCAGACTCTTAGACAATTATGCCATTATAAGCACACTTGTAAGACACGGCTTAAGGTACAGTGTAGTCCATTTAAAAGAACTGTAATCACTGAACAATTTTAGAATTATTATTTGAATAATTCCATGACTTATACTATCAAAATAATACAGTTTACAGTGGAACTACAAGTGTATTTATTGGAGTCCAACAAGAAAGAAAAATCCATGCCAGTTATTTGAAAGAGAGATAGTTATACTACAAATGATTAATTACCCAATTAATGGATGGCTTAAAGAGCAAAAAAAAGAAAAAAAAAAAGATGTTGCTATGAGTAACCATAGCATCAATTACCATGCCTAGGTCAAGGGTAAAAGAATATAGGAGAAGAAATTCACAGGAGACACAGGCACTTGGAGTGGAGCGGTTTGCACAGTTGGGTCTTGGAGGTCACCACATTACCTGTGCCCAGACCTGGGAGATCTATTTTTGCTCTTTCTGCGGATGCTCTGACTGCTTAAGGTCAGAACATGCCTATGCTCAGATCATGTATCAGATAATCTGTTTCTGTTTCCTCTTGAAATTTATAACCAATGGCACAGTTCATTTATGTAATTCCTCTTTTGCCCTTTTTATTCTGTGAGAAAGGAGCAATTTAAATTTACAATTTAATTAAACATTGGCTATATACTCTAGTAATATAAAGTCTAAATCAGATGAGATGAAAGTCAGTCATAGGGAAATGAAATAAAATTTGCATGTGGATTATTTGAAAGATACAGAAAAAAATTGCAAATTAAATATTAGGTTAAAAAAAGAAGAGTGATCAACTTATATTTCTACGATTTGTTTTAAATACATTTATTTTATTTGTGAGAAAAAGCACCATTGATTAGTCATTGATTCAGATGATAGAAACTACCTTATAATATGGCATCTTAACACCACAAGGTATTGCTTCCAGCAACGTCATAATCAAGTTGTCAAAAAAAAAAAAAATCCCACTGCTACAAAAGTCTAATCACTTCAATATGACAGGAACCAGAGTAAACACAATTGAATCTAACTATTATCCTCACACGGTCTAATTTACATTGGATGAAATACCATAAAAACCTCCTCTTTCAGTAAGTTCTGAGAAGATGCTCCTAAAAGAGGCATTAAGGGCAGAGCAGGCAAGCGAATCTCTTGCCAATGATTTAGGGTGGCTAAACCCAAAGAGAAGGTAAGGGATGGCATAAGTGTAGAGCAGAATCTGGAAATCCAGTAAATACCCAACTTACCATAATGGTTTTGGAGCATTTAAATAAAACATATAAAGCATTCCTGATATATTTGAAGTATTCTATATTCCCTGATAAATGTAGTATGCCTGTTTATGTTCTCACTTTCATAATTGATATATAATAAATACATGTAACATAATATATATGAATTATTACATAATTTATATAATGTATATTTATAAGTATCTACAAACATTATTAGTTTATAAGTGTCTACTTTTTTATATTAATGGTACACTTGCATGTAATTCCACAACTTTTTTCTCCACTCACAAATCTGTTCATAGAAACTGTTTTTGCTGTTTCAAAATAACTCTTATTAATTACTGTATCATTGTGAAAAATATTACATATACCGATTTTTGAATCATTTCTTAAGCAATTTTCACTGGTAAACTCCTTTTCCTGTCTCATTTAACCACAATGAGAGTTTCTTTAAAGAAAATACCTGTCACAGAATTGCTCGATCTTACGGTATTTCTATTTTCAATTATACTAATACTGTCAATTTGGTCCACAAAATAGTTGCAACAAATTTCATTCCCAACAGCAATCTAGGAGAGTTCTTATTTCAGTCACAAATTGGTTTTATCATACATCTTTAATATTTGTCATTATTTGATGGTCTGATTCAGTGAAAGGCTTTAAGTTTCACTCACTAGGTTATCAGAAAACGTGAAATTGTTGCATTTTTTCTTATCTATTTGATTATTAAAGTAACTCACATCTCCCTTAGACTTGAGGATGTAACAGTAAAACAAAAATATCACAAGCTGCAGGATCTCCTATACTAATTTCAGGTGGGGTATATAATGAATAAAATAAATACGCAACATAGCATATTAGAAGGCAGTCACTTCTCTCTCAGAGCTAGGTCAGGGAGACCCTGTAATTTTGGCTGGCTGGGGAAGGCCACATGGGAACCACAAAACGAAATAAAATAATTTATTTTACTTCACATCGATTTACTAGGATGCCTAAACAAAATACCAAAGACTGGGTGGTATAAACAATAGAAATGTGTTTTCTCATAGTTCTAGAGGCTAAAAGTCCAAGATCATGGTGTTGGCGGGTTTAGTCTCTCCTGACACCTCTCCCTCTGCCTTTCGCTGTGTCCCCACATCGTGTCCCCTCTGTGTCCATAGTCCCACTTCTAATGTGGTCACCAGTCAGAGTAGGGCGCACAGTAAAGACCATGTTTTAAATGTATCACCGCTTCAAAGACCTTACCTTCACATACTGTCAGATTTTGAGGTGTTGCTGCTTAGGATTTCAGCATGTCCATCATGGGGGGACACCGTGTGGCCCATAACCACATCCTTCCTGGCTTTTGCCACATTCATCTGACTAAATACTGACGGATAACTGAAGCAGTCATCCATAGTTCTCCCCGGACCGTCACCCAGTGTTTAGAAAAAAGCCCAGAAACATCAACTACCTCCTAACTCAGGATTGTCTGATTCCGTATTGTGGAACTCTCTCTAAATACTTTAAATGTAACTCTAATAAAACCTTTTTTGTGCATGTGTAGAACTTAAAACTGCTCCTTAAGTTCACATGAAAGAATAAAATAACAGACTAAATGGGTAAGCAGAATAAAGGCTCCTCCTAGAATGGCCACATCTTAACCCCTGGAACTCATGATCATGTGATCTGAAACAGCGGGAGGGACTTTGCATATCTAATTAATACTTTGACCTAGTGTGATTATCCTAGATTATCCAGGTGGACTCAGGCCTTAAAAGCAGTCTTCTCCTAGCTGTGGTCAGAGAAACAGATGCAGCAATGAAAGCAGATGCTAAGAGATGCTAAGTTGCTGGCTTTGAAGATGGAGAAAAAGGTCACAGTCAAGGAACACCACTAGCCTCTAGAAAAACTCAGCCCCACACTAAAGAATAATCACCATAGCCCTTACCACGGTTCTATCATAGCAGTTAATCATCATAGCGCTTTACCAAGGTTTCAATTTGTCATCTTTATAACAGTCCATGTACTAGATACCATTATTTTCTCCCATTACATGGAAGGGGTAAGAGAGGCACAGAAAAGCTGAATTGCTTATCTGAGGTTATATGCAGGTTATAACTCTCAAAATGGTGTTTGGTACAAACAGTATGACTCCAGGGCCTGCAACCTTAACTACTAGGATACTTGACAAGTTAGATAAACAAACAAACAAACAAGCAAATAAAAACAGATAATCTACAGTGAGAATGGATGGAAATCTGAGTTTTTTCCATGAGAATACAGAGAACCTAATTTCAACAAATTATTTTCTTTCCCTGCAAGATTCTGAGCAAAGAAAGAGTATGCACCATCCTTATTATTCAAGTAATTGCCTTACAGCATATTCAAAGGGATAATTCATCTGAATATATAGCAAATGTTGAAAATTCCAAATTCAAAAATTGTAATAAGGTATTTTTATGAATATAAATATACCTGAAGGGAAACATAATGTAACAAATACACAGTGAAAAGTTGTTCCTTAATTCTTCAGAATTCACACTACTTAAAAAGGCAAAATTAAAACATGATGCATTTTTTTGACTGAATTTTCCTAAATTTGGCAGGCAACAAACCAAAAATTATAAAAAGCCGAACATAAAAATTTAGAAAGGCAATATTGATATGAAGTACCCAAATTATGTTAAAAAATCATTCAGTGACATAAATATTATTATCCGTTAAGGTTAAAGATTAATTTCATCATGTGTTGTTTTAAAAAGATTTTTTAGTGACATTTTCATGCACATATGTAGAAACTGGAAGAATATACATAACCAACATATGTAAAAGAAATTTATTTTAAAACTTAATGATTTCTTTGCAAACAGTTTGTCTTTTATTTTATTGTCAAAAAGTAACATTTCTGCCTGAATTATTATTATGCCTATTTTATACATATATTACATATAATGTAATGATTTCATTATATACACTTATATCCCTTTTTAAAGTGATAGTTATTCCTTTCTTTAATTTGCAAACCAAAACCTTCACATTACAGAAAACTTAGGATTTGCAGAAAAAGAAATTAAAAATGAAGTACATTGACTTCTACCTCTAGACAAGAAGAAGTAAAAGAGATGAGATTAGCAATACAGTTGGAAAGAATTAACTATTCAGACAAAAACTGAGAAAGCAGTTTTCGGCCACTGAACACCAGGCTGCTCAGAACAGTGATGCTTGAGACAGGAAACCATTGAGGGAGCCCAGCAATACCTTTATTTTCTGTCTAGAGAAAGTTTCCCAGCCACATGCAGGCGGGAGGAACAAGGGTAGAACTTGACAGTCCTTCCTGAGCTGAAGAGACACAGCCAGGGTGGGGGGAGGTAAGGTGGCTTGAGTTCCCAAGACAGACCTGCAGAGTTTTCTACTCAGTTCTTCAGCTACAGATCAGGGTATGTGTTGGAGGAAACTACTCAAGATGGTCAAGAACTACCAGAAAGGAGCAAAGTGAACGTTCATTCTCACCTAAGCCTGAAAATAGGCCGTGGTCTCACTAGCCACCCAGGAAAGCTGTGTAGTTCAAGTTACAGGAGAAGAGTAAACAAAAGGGCATTATCTTGCTGATGGAGGAAATTAATCCTAGAATACTACCTGAGTTAAACATTTATTATAAAGCTATAGTAATAAAAAAAAAGTGTACATTCACATGAAGTCACACTATAGATACAAAGAACAGAAGATCAATAAATAAATCTATGTATATTAGGATCAATTCATTTTCAAAATATACCAGATACTTTGGGAAATAATAATCTTTTCAACAAATGTCCTGAAATAATTGGATAGCTATATATATCCTATATTTGTTCTATATATAGCTATCCAATTATTATTGTATATTGTATATAGCTACCCTACATATAAATAAATCATCCTTTATATTCACTTCATATCATGTACAAAAACTACATTTATCATAGACTTTAATGTAAACCTATAAAACTTCTAGCAGAAACCATAGGAGGAAATGTTTTTTGCAAATATTTTAAAATCTGACTTGAAAACCACAGAACTATCAGTACACTGGATTTCAACAAAATTTTAAAAAATATATTAAAAAAGTATTATGGTCTATGGCCATGCCACTCTGAACGTGCCCAATCTCGTCTGATCTCGGAAGCTAAGCAGAGCTGGGCCTGGTTAGTACTTGGATGGAAGACTGCCTGGGAATAGCAGGTGCTGTAGGCATTAAAAAAATATTATGAAGTCATTGTTATGAAAATAAACATGTAAGCTACAGACTGACAGATTGATAGAAAGTACTTGCAAGACTTGTATCCCATAAAATATGCATGCCTGGAACATATAAAGAACTCATAACTAATTTGGAACCCGATTTAAAAAAAAAAATTAGATAGGCACTTAACAAAAATTTTACTAGCAAATAAATATAAGAAAAGCGGCCGAATACCCCTGGCCATTTAAGAAATACATATTTAAAATATCACGAAATGCCACTACATATCTATAAAAATGGCTAAAATTAAAGACGGGCCACGCCAAGTGTTGGCGAGCATATGGCACATCTGTAACTCATAAAGTGATGGTGGAAATAATAAATGGTAAATAACCTTGAAAAACTAGCTCAGCACAGTTTTGTTTCATTTAAAAATATACCTGTCGTGTGGCCTTACCACTTCATCTCTGGTTCCCCAAAAGACATTAAAACATGTGTATATAAAAAGACTTGTATGAAGTTTCCTTCCCTGAGGACACCTGTCAGGTTTGGAGACAGAAAGCAGAATTATTTTATTCCCTATTAAATTAACCTCATGTCATCCATTTTTCAATTTAATAAATAATTTCTTCATGTGCTGTTAAAATACTTTCAGTTTTATCTATATTACCAAAGCAAAATAATGGATATTAACTAAGCCTGAAGATAAATTAAAAGGTTAAAGTTGAAGATTAAGCAGACTTTTAACGAACTGGCATAAAGTCACAGCGACAAATTCTAGTCTTACCGCATTTGCAGAAAAGAACAATTATATTTTCTCTGGAAATGAACAAAAACTAAAGATGTGGAGAATCATTAATTGGAATAAGCATTAAACATCATGTTCCCTACTTGAGAGGAGGAGCAAAATGATGATTATTTTTCTTGGTAGATGAGCAAGTAAGGGAGATTTGAATACCAATTAACTCCTGACCATTGGGTCAGAACAGAGTTTATTAAGAGTTTCGCTATCAAATAATTCACAGTACTTCAGGCTGGACTGAGGCATTTCCTTAGAATGTTTCGAACCTTAATATTTGACTTAAATAAGTTATTTGAAAAGGAGAGTAGTTCAATTTTGAATAAACCTGCACTTTTTAAGAATATTAAATATGTGTAACTGCAGGTCGCCTGATTCAAAAACTTATTAAGCATTTGACTCAGGTCTACCTTTGTTTTCTTGTAATTCAAATGAATATGCTTTGTTTTCTTTACAATTAAATAGATACCTAATATATTTATATCCTCATATTGTACACAATTTATATATTCTCCAAGGAATTTGTGAATGAAAGAAATGGTGGCCAATTGTTGAGGGCAATTATTTCCTACCATTCGATAGGTTGCCTTCTTGTTGATTTCCTTTGCCGTGCAGCAGCTTTTTAGCTGGGTACAGTCCCACATTTTTAGTTTTGCTTGTGTTGTCTTTGCATTTGGAGATAACTGCAAGCTATTCTGTTCACTCTTATGTTGTATGTAGGTCTGCATCAGACTGATATAGACCTCCTTCACAACTGCCTTTCTGTAACTAGCATAAAAAACAAAGTTGACATGTTGTATGTCTAAGAAATTCAACCACTCTGTTTCAATCGCTCTTGTAATTCTGCTTCTACAGTGTAAAAAGGCCAGGCGGTGGAGTTAGGACGGCCGTGATGTCTTTGTGTAACATTTATTAGCCATGTGACTTGGAAAGATATTTGGATGTTTCAGATTCTCATTTTGCTCCCCTAGAAAATGAAGGCAATCATGTTTTCTGTTACATAGTGGTGTGAGGTTGATATGACAGTGCTGTGTAAGATGATGCATTTAGCACAGTTCTAGGATCGTCATCAAACAGTCAGAGATTTGTGACTTTTAATGAAAATAATAGGGATAATCCCTTATTGCGACAGAATCAATGTGACATATGGACTTCAGGTGATCTATAACTTTCATAAGTTACATTCTCCAACACTATCCTTGAATTACGGAAAGGGTCTTGAGAGGTTTTATTGGTTTAGTACAAAACATACAAATCTTTCAGATAGATTACTGCCTAAAATATCATCTCTTTTGTTTGTAGCTTTCTTGACTCTAAAAGATCTCTATTTCTTCCGGGGATAAAAATTTCCTACTGACAAAAAAAGTACTCTCTCCTTTAGCAGCGCTTTGAGAGCAAGGAGAAAAGACTCATTTAACCACTTCATGACTGCTGTGTAGAAGAAAACGTACAGGTTATTTTTCACCAATTTCCTTGGTAGCTTTTTAGTTCTGTCCTTGGCAATGAAAACTATTGCATAACTAACCTTCAGATTAATAATGTGTTACTACATGAGTGAAAATACTAATAATGTTCAAATTTTATTTGCGTAACATTACGGCTTCAAATATAAACTGCCCCCACCCAAAATAAGTATGGCATTATGAGTTGTAGAGAACAACTCTATAACTCTATAATTCTCTGTGGCCAAAATAACAATGATTTCTATTATTAAATTTTTAATAGGTTAATCATCTTAAATAGTACATATAAATGAGCTATCAATACGTGTCCCATTATTTCAGTAACAAGTTAGCAAAAATATATATTACACACTATCATACTATCTCTCAAAAACAGTGTTTTTTAGTCTTTATGACATTCTATTTTAACGTTCTGCACACACTGAATTCACATCTCTTTCCAAAAGAAATGAAATTTTCATTTTAAATGGCTTGGGTATAAATGTAAGGTCAAGCTGGTGCCAAATCAATCTGAAGAATACCGGATCTATTACCTGAAAGTGGTGCTTGATATTTCTTAACCTGGGTGATAGAATTACCTTCCTTTGCAAGCTGAGAAATCTCTATCTGGGTACAATAATAACTCTAATTTACTGATTTTATTTGAAGGATGAATTAGATGTAAAATACACATAATTGGATTTAAATGATTGAAACTATTTTGCTCCTTCTGAGAAAATAACAATCTTAAGCAAATAATATCTCTTTTTAAATCTGTGGCAAAAGATTGAACAAAACATCAAAGCTCTTTCCAATTATTTTGGGAATGGTGGTTACAAAGCAAGAAGTCTTAAAAAGTCCCGCATTTGAAAAAATATATGTATCTAAATATATATCATCCCCCTTAAAATAGTTTAAGATGTTTTATATTATTCTCCATGACGTCACCTTGAAAAAGTAAATTTTCAACATATTTTCACTGCCCTTATTATAGTATGTGATTATATTCAGGAGCTAGAAATCTGTCTTTTGTGAGAACTGTAATATTTTGATACAATCTAAAGACGTTTAGACCTCATGTTCAATAAATATTGATGGAAGGAATTGAAAAAGCAAGGCTAATCAAGTGAATGAGGAAGCTGGATAGTACTATTTTTAATAAAAATAATATGTGACTGTAAAGTAAAAATAATATTTTCACAGGGTTCAACTATATTTGGAGAAAATATATTCAGAGAAAATATTGACTTATTACTGCAGATGTAATATAACTATGCATCAACTCTAAAACATTTTTAAATTGTATTTGGATTTATTCTATAAGTACAATCAAATTTTAATCATATACATATATATACTAAGACATCAGGTTAGTTTGCAATGTTTTTTTGTTTTTTGTTTTTACTTTAAAGATGATGAATTGAGCATATGTTGAAACTCACTCCTTCTATTTACTTCAGATATGCCAAAATGATACCCATCCATGAAAATAAAGAAGAAAAAGTACTAGAGTCCAAATGGTAGGGTCTAACGGGGCGGGGTGGGAGAGAGGGAACAGGTGTGAACCCTAAACTCTGGAAATTCTCAAATTCAGTGGCCTTTAGCACCTAAGAGTTAGAATGTTCTCAAATGGCTGGAATCTGGGGTCTCAAGGGCTCTGCCACATTTCAGGGCAAATGTGTCCAACCTGTAAAAGGCTAGGGGCTGTGTCTCCCTCACAGCTGCAAAATTAGATACTAGAAACCCTATGCATTTCTATTTTGAGTGACAAAAATAGTATCCCTTACCAAACCCAAGTTACAACAGTGTGGTATTAGGCTGGAATAGAAAAGGGAACTAACACACAGACTAGAAAAACCCAAAGCAACAGCAGCAGCAATAAACTCATATATAGTTATTTGATATATCATAGGGGGCATTTTTAATCAGCTGGGAAATAAAAAATAATCCATAAAAGTTATTCAAAAACTGAGTGATCCATATTGAGTTATAATGAAAATGGATTTCTACTTCACAGTCTATACAATCAGTTAACAAAGATATGAGAGACAAACATATAAAGCAGAAGTATAAAGCCTTTGAACAATAATAGACAAGAATATCTTTAATGTAGAAAAAAATGTCTTAAGGCATGAAAAGCACAAATTATGTAGTAAAGATAAGTGAATTAAGCTATGTTACACTAAGAACTTTTGTTCATCAAAAGGTACCATAATGTGAGTGAAAATATAGTAAAAGTATATTTTTATAACACATATCACATTTTAATAACATATAAAACCAAAAATTGTTTAGCATTCAAAATATATAATAAACAATTAAGAGTCCTTAAAAAAACAACTAACAATTCCATAGAGAAATCAATGAGACAGGAACATGGATAGGCATGCTACATAATAAAATCAAGAATGACTGTACATAAATGGATGGATGCTCAAACTCTGTAAGGACTATGAAAATGCTAATTAAAATAAATGTGAAATATTTTACATTTATCGGATTAACAAAAATGAAGTAGCAAAACACCCAGTGGTAGAACTGTGGAACAATTTCATTCATAGATTACAACCACTCTCCACAGTTAGCTTTTTCTAGCAAAATGGGCATAGCCTGTTTCCCCCAATTGCATTATTTCCAGGAAAAATACACACATGTGCACTGGAATCTATGCGGTGGGTGTTTCTCATAGACTGCCCACAGTAGAAAATATGCGAAGCAACCCAAACACTCATAAATAGTAGAATGGATAAATTGTGTTATTTTAATAAAAATGGATTTGTTACATAGTGAAAACAAAAGAATTAAAGCTACACTCATCAAATGGCTGAATCTCAGTATCACAATACTGAGTTAGAGAAGAATGTCACAGAATAATTTATAATATATTTCCATCCCATAAATTTTAAAACAGGCCAAAGGGGAAAAAAAACTATTGTTTAGTGTCACATAAATATGGAAAATCTATAAAAGCAAAGAATGAAAACGAGTAAGAGATATTTAGGTTTATGATTACCCCTGTGGAAAGGTAGAAGTGCTTGCATGTAATTAAATAGCATGGGCTCTGTTGAAATTAAATAAGTTTAGATTTGGTAACAATTTATAACTATAAAAGGAGCTTTCTTCTCATGTACCTAAAAGTTTTCATGGAATATTTATTCAGCTAAAATTTCTGTAAATCCATTTCTATCTCTAAATGGTTCCCCTTTGAAATACAGATTCCTTTGAAATCAATACATTTTGATTCAGCTAGTGAGTACCAACACCATAGAAATTATCTAACATGGTGCTAAAACTTGTCCTCCAGGATTAGAATTAGGTTCACCATTTTGGAGTTTATATTTTTATATGCTCTTGAAAAAATGTCTCATAACTGCTGGACTTAAAAAGCAATAAAAATAAACAATTAAAAATGAAATAAGAGTAAAGAAGAGAAGAACAATATTTGGGGACAAAATAAAGAAATGAATAAAATCTCGCTAACTTTGTTTTACGTTAATGATTTTTGGCCAATATCTCCTATTTCTTCTGGGTCAACAATTCAACAATTCAACTGAGCAGTGGAAGCAGTGACCACAGAAGCAAATCATATAGAATCTTGCTATCTTTTCTCCTTACCTGGCCCGCACACCATCCCTAGATTGCTCCAGAAGGCCTAAGCACCTTGGTGATGGGCTTTACACAATTACATTGGTCTCTTTCCTTATGTAGTGTTTTTGCAATGGTAATGAGCCAGTACTGGAATGCCCATCGATTCCTGCCACTTTGGGGAACCCAAGGTGGGGCTGCAGAGGGGACCGAGGCAAGCAAACCCTTATCTCAGGGGTGACCCTTGTTTTCCACAACACGGAGAGTCTTAAGAAATAGTTGCCAGATATCCTATGGCATGTCCTCCCATCAGGTCTACAATTTTCTCCCGATTAAACTTGAGTTATCAATTTTTTGAAAGAATACTCTAGAAGTAAAACGCCTTTCTCGTGCTATGACACCAGAGGTGCACCGTATCTATATGCCATGAGGAGGATACTGACCTTCGTCACTCAGGCATCAGGGTTCTGTGATGTCAACTTCTGCCTTCCCTTTCCCAAAAGAGGCATGAAGTCCCGTCTACACTCGAAGGCAAGAACAGCAAGATTCGCGCTCTACCCATGGAATGTGGAAGTATTTACATATATTATTTCATATTCTCCCATAAGGAAAACTTTTCTCTTGAAATAAGGCGCTTTTGCTACTAGTTCTGTATAGCCTCCCAAGCTGATCCATGCCTTAATGAACAAGGATCATTAAGGCACAGATTGGTTAAGCAAATTGTATGAGACAATTAAACGTCTAAGTGACAGAGCTGGAAACTGAATGCGGTCCACGTGGAACCTCCAGAACCTAGATTCTTAACTACTACAATTAGCATTTCCATGCTCTTCTATATATAAGATTCTAAAAATAAATTTGAGAAATTTCTCTTGAATGTGATAGATGTCTGCTATCAGCCATAATTCATATACAAATGTAATTTATCTTTCAAGAAAGAAAATTGCTGTTAACATTACATTTTTTATGATAATTTCTATTCACTGTTAAGAGCAAGAAGTACAATTTTGTTTAGACGTCCTTTTAAATTTTTCTATTGCATAACTTGTATTCAAATGATACTAAAGTTTTTCTTTCCCTTCAAATAAGCAAATGTGTACAAATATACTAAAGTTGAGTTCGTATTTGTAAGCTCATTTATAGAAGTAAAGGTTTATCCCCATTTTGTGTTTCTGTCTTATTGGAGTTTATTATTATTCCTCTTCTAACCTCAAATCCCAAACTATATAATTTAAAAATAAACTTGGATTTGCTCTATTATTTTTCTAATATGCTGAGAAAATAAGCAGTCTCTTGGTTATAAATTCAATAAATGCTCAGTTAGAAATTATAGAATAGCAAAAAAATATTAAAATGTCAAAGTATTTTCTAATCCCATCTCTCAGCATTATACGTATGTATATAATATATACATGTGTGCCATCTATACACGACTGTGTACATGCGTAATTATATTTATGATATGTCTGTATATGTATACACACATAAATACATTAACTTAAAAATTGGATTTATGAAACTATATAATAAAAAGTTCATATCAATATATGTATTTCTATAAATGGATGGAGACTATAAATAATAAAAGAAATAAAAATTTTTTAAAAAAATATTAAAACAGCTATGCGAAATAAACACGGCCCTGTTACAGATTCCTTACAAGTAAAATTACATTAATGTTTAATACTACACGATGAGATAAATACTATTAGGAAATATCAATTATTTATCAGATTGAAATAAATATATTGAGAAAATATATAAACACATATGCACTTTAAAGAAAATACCAAAAAATCTAACTCAACAATAAGTGAATGAGAAGATAAACGTCGATAAAGAAAGATAAGGGAATAGATAAGAATGGATAATGATAATATGATTAAGAATATATAATGTAGGCATTAATCATGACTGTTTATGGAGAAAGGATTTACTTTGAGGAAAAAAATTAAAATGTCACAAATTACTGTTCTGATTTAAGAAAGCAATAAATTTTGAGAGGGAAGGATTATATTGCACAAAGAAAGAAAGACAAGTTTCCAGATATTTTATTTGGGATGGAACTAGAAGTCCAGGTAAAATGAAGCAGTTGGTAGGAGTAGAACATCTGGCTTTCACGCAGCAATAGAGAAATATATGCTTGAGTATGAACACGGAAAAAGGAATATCAATATGAAAAGCAGTGGAAAATAAAGTTGAAATCCCAGAATAATAGAAGAAAAATGTGAATAAATAGCAACTTGATGAGACCAGCAAAATACTAGAGAAAACTTAGAAAAACAAACCAGAAAGTGAAATGAATAGTAAACATAGCTAAGATAAAAAGAAAGAACTGTTAGCCAAGATATGGAAGCAACCTCAATGCCCATCAACAGACTGTAAATATGGTTCATATATACAATGGACTATTACTCAGTCATTAAAAAAAAAAAAATGAAATCCTAACATTTGCAACTACATGGATGGACCTAGAGGTTGTTATGCTGAGTGAAATAAGTTATCGAGAGAAAGATAAATACCATATGATTTCACTGCTATGCAGAATCTAAGGAACAAAAAAGAACAAATTAATAAAAAACAGACTCAGAGATATAGAGGACAATCTGGTGATGGCCAATGGGAAGGGGAGTGAGGGACTGGGAGAATGGGGTGAAGGATTAAAGAAGGACAAATTAATAGTTGATAGATGGTCATGGGGATGGGGAGCATGGCATAGGGGATGCAGTCAGACTAATGTAATGGCTAGGTGGAGGGCCAGGGGAGAGAAAGAGCAATTAGAAGATCGTTTTATAAACTATATGAATGTCTAACCAATACACTGTATACTTGAAACTAATAATAAAATAAAATAAATGAATTGTTATCTACTTTTATACTTAATATAACATTAAATGAATCTGTTATTGAAAGCAATGCTGGTCACATGATAAAAATAATCTGACAGCAAAAAGTTTGATGCACTTATTTTAAAAGAATCATAATCTATAGTAGAAAAAGCAGTATATAAATTGACATATTTTCAAACCTTACTGGCAAATCCCATTTAAAAGATATATAGACATATGTTCTTGAAATAGGGAATAGAATTTCCCCCATAATATCATATAATTGTGTTCTGTGTGAAAGGAAAACCTAAGCAAATGTTTTAAAAGTAGAGATTTTATAGGACACATTCTTTTACTGTAATTCTATAAATGTTAGACAAAATAATAAAAATAAGTATGCTAATATATTTTAATTTTGCACATTTGAAATACATATTCCTGGACAATTCTTGGATAAAAGAGAAACTAAAAAGGAAATGTACGATTATCTAGAAATAAATCAAGAGAACAGAACCTTTCTACATTAAAACTCAGAGAAAGTAACAAAATTACATTAAGAGGAAATATAGCCCTAAACATCTATGAAATTAAAAAGGAAAACTAAAAATAGACATTAATATGAAAAACAGAGCAATCGACAAACTTAAAGAACAGAAAATAAAGGACTAATAAAGCTAAAAATTCAAAATTAACAAAGTAAAAAACAATGAGAGGCATAAAGTATAAACATTCCCCAAATTGGTTATTGGATAGAATTATAAAATAACTGGTCACATGAGTTATTATAGAAAAGAGTAATATTTAAAAGATGACAAAATGGAAATGAGAAGTGCATCATAACCACAGTTTAGATAAACTAAAAAGTTTAGAAGCAATTTACCTATAATTCTTTGGCAGTGAGTTTGGAAATCTAGAACAATTTACAATTTCTACCAAAATATAGATGAACAAACATGTAAAAGAATAGGCACAAACTAAAATCCAATTACCACTGAAAAGATTAACAATTAAATATAAATTTGATGAGACATAAATTTTATGAAAAATTATATAAAATTATATATAACTATATTCTAAATAGAACTACTATATTTTTGGTTTTGTTTAGAAGAACAAAATAGCATGTGAATATTGATGCTCTTGAAAATTAAATATGTAAAATTTTCCATTAGAATTGCAACTGATGATATTCTGATGTACACTTTCAAAGAATAGAAAATTTAAAAAATATATCATGTGAAAAGATTTTCTTCACCAAATATAAGAAAACATCCTGGCATCAGTATCATCAAATAAATATTATCAAAGGATGATTAAACATCAGTCAATACTTGCTGCTATTAAAAACAAGACAAAACAAAACAAAGCAAAACATTACCAATGATAGTAAGAGAGAAATATGGTGGTCAGGCACTATCTCTTTGAGAAAATAAGTCCATTCATCTTATATAAGGTATTTAGGAAGCATTGAATTCATGGACTGGTGGACTTTCAGAGATATAAGTGTATTGATATCATCTGTAGAAAAGTGTTTACCCTGATGAGATTGTCATTGATTAAATGTCACTCGGAGTCGTGTTTTTCTGGAATGAGTCTGTCTTTGATAGGCTGGCTTTCAGAAGTCAGAGGCTGACATTAATTGCTCGCAAAACTGAGTTCACTGAGGTGAGTTTATCAATTGAACAGGTTTAAGTCTGGTTCTGGTGATGATGTTTCTGTGGCTACAGACCAATGTGTCTTTTCAATGTTTTTGAACTCTTTGTGCTTATTAGTCAACTCTGTAAGAGAGACCATCAGAGTTTGTACCCACCTTCACTTTCAAAGTTCATGGAAATTTCACCTGTGGAGATCTGGATTTGTTTTTGCAGATTGATCAGCATGATTTTTACCTTCCTTTAATCTTTAAGTAGTTTTTTGAATCACCTGTTGGGACCTGTTGTAGCATTCGTGACTCTACACCACAGACAATAGCAAGAGAAACAAGAATTATAAATCTATAAAAAAATTACCAAATGCATAAAAACACTGTGGAGCAGTGATCCCAGTTCTGCCAGTCATGAACAATGACACAAGTTCCATGACTTCCCGAGTCTACTCGTTGTAGTCAGATACCTCACCTGTGGTATTCATCCAGGTATGGCAAATTCACATGCTCCAATGGTTCTGAGAAGATTTCTACTTCATGTGGCCATCTGCTTGTTCTAAGAACCTGAGCCTACCAATCAACTGCTATGGACCATCTGCTTCTATAGGTTCTCTAGAAAAATCTCCATTTATGTTTTTAAATAAGAGTATTGTCCCGACACTATTACATTTTCCAGAGGGTTGCAAGTGATCGAACGAAAAGTTTTCTGACTACAGAGCAAAGCCACACTTAAATTCAAATCATGAAAAACGGCACCAATTAAATACGGACGCCAGGTGCTGGACTGAAGTGTGGGATGTGCACGGCGGGAAACGTACGCACTCTAATATAATGCTAGTTCCCTGGTACCTAGAAAAAGGACTCCATCGGCGTTTAATACTGAAGGCAGGCTGTGCCTATGAGATGGGTTATATCTTGGAAAATTTTACCAAATGAGTTTGTCTGGTGCCTCCAAGTAAACATTCTGATGTCACCAAATCTTAACCTCATAGGTCTTGTAACTTGAAAATTCCTAATATTTATTATTTTTTTAATTCAACAGGCTAGATTTTATGTACTTCTGATGGAAACTTTAAATTTCTGTTTGAATTTGTTATCTTTTTTTGTTGTATATGAGATCTTTTATAAAGAATTTATTTAGAGGAGGCTATTTAGCATGATAACATATTAAAGTGCATTTATACTATTTCTATACTATTTTATAATACTGTATGGTAGCTTCTGTACTCTTACTATGGAAATACCTTATTATATGAACCACAGTATTTTGGGTAGTGTGAACACATTAGGTAGCTCACATTCAGTTTATATTTAAAATTAAGCAAGCTTTGTTTTTATAGTATTTGAAATAAGTGAATTATTTGTAAAGGTGACATATATGAACACACATGCATTTTACATATGTATCTATTTTATATATAGTATATGCACTCATAATTTTTTCATTTTTATTTTATTAATTTTATATACCTCAGAGATGGCCACAGTCCAGTCATTTTAACAATTTGGATTTTGGTAAGGAACTAGATTATTAAAGGGAGATTGTACTAGTTAGTGACTATCAACTCTGGTATTTTAAAATTATTATTATTTATAATATGAAACTCACCAACAAACTATGTTAAATTGAAATTTAGTATTAAGAATTTTCTAGACAATCCAGAATGAAACAAGAACATAACTTTGTTCAAGTAGACAGATAAAAGCAAAATCTAAGTGAGAAGCAAAAAAATAAGCAGTGTACTGAGGGAAAATATATCTAATGTCTTTATCAAGACTAAATATTCAACTAAAATATTCTCAGTCTGATTATCTTATGTCTTTAAAGGGGAAAAAATACCTATACTGTTACGGATTCGAGGATAACAGAGTAAATTCAGCAGTTAGAGGCAGTTAATCTAATCAAAGTTCAAACTGTGGTTTAGACTGATCAACCCGGCAGCCAGTCTGAAGGATAAAAGTTTGTGAACAAGAGACTCACAAAGGACACCTGTTAGTCCAAGGCTCTCTTGAGATTCTGCCAAGCTCTGTTATTCATCAGGAACCAACCTGACGGCACATCCCAACTTCTCTTTCACAGTGTCTTTCAATAATTATACTACTCTAAACCCCAAAGAAAAATTAGTTCCTAATTTGCACCTAATTTATATTTTAAATATAATGTAAAATATTCCAGGAAAAGGCTTTCTTAACATGAAGTATTACCGCTTTGTAAATAATGGCTCAAAAATCACATCTAATAACATCTGCTTTGAGTTTCTTGTTGTTGTTGTTAATGTGTATTAATTACGCCATAATTCGATTTTGTAAAAACTAATCTTTTGATGAAAATGCCATTAGCAGAGGCTAATGATGAATTCATATATGAAGTGAACCATTACAGAGCTCATTAAAAATAAATAGTATGGAGTTAAATAAACTGATGGAGAAAACTAATGAACATAAAGTTTTACTTTTCAAGTTCTTTCTTTGAATGTTAAGTTCTTTATTATATTTCAAATAATCACATTGTTTAGACTTTATTAAGTTTTGAAGTGTTTGAAAAACTACAACCCTTTCACTTTCTCAAAGGTGATTAAACATTTTTGAAATAATTTATTCTGAATATTCATCCTGAAAGAGCAATATTTACTCTTTTCAGCTTTCTAGCCTTTCTAATTTTCTGGCAGTTCTTAATATTAATGAGCGAGTCAAAAAAATGTCTATTGAGTTCAATTCATTCAACTCTTGTCACATGAGCTACATCATCACAGAGATTAAACGCTGGTTAAAGAGTTAAAAATGAAATGTTATTACCACAATAGATGAGATCAAATATTTAAAGACAAGTTCACCAGCTTCTTCCACTACGTTTTCACAAACTGTGCCATTTGACTCTAAAAATAACCACCTAAGCCACATTTATTGCTCCCAGCAAAAGTCAAGAAAAAAACAAAAGATGACTGTGCAATCACTTTCAGTGTGTAGTGTCACGGTTCCTTTGGGGCTGCTGGAACAAAATACTGGGCGTCCTATAAATAGCATATTGCCATTGTTATAAGTAACAACAAATATATGTATACAATAAAAAAAAAATGATTTCAGTGTCAGTTCGAGTCTCCATCTTGCCACGAAGAGAGCAAGATTTTAATCAAAAATTTGACAAAATTTCCTTTATCTCATCATACACTTCCATTACTATACTGGAACTCAAATTCCACAAGATATAAACAGCTCTGTAGGTTAGGGAGAAAAAAAGCTAAGTACTGTATCTATAAAAGCATCAAATAAAATAAAAACATAGAATATTTAAATTGGTGTGGTACAGAATAAAAATTCACTAGTTTCTGAAGAAGAATGATAAAATAAAAATATTCAGCTCATTTTTATTTTGAATTTCACATATCAACATGAATTTAAAATAAAAACATTATTCTGATAGATATAAAGTATTTTTACCTTCAAACTACTAAATTAAGCTGTTAGGAATATTTATAGGCTTAATATGCATATATGGGGAGGAAGATTATATTTCATATTGACTATTTATTGGTGTTAGCAATCATAAATATTCATTTCCTTCATTGCACAGAAATAGTATCAAAAAAACAGCCAGAGATTTTAAGTACCTATCTTCAATTTGGGATAGCTTTATCCCAAATTGTCTTTTTATGTTAAAAAAAAATAAGGCAAGATTCTATAAAGCATTCATTAGAGACAAGGAAAGTTTAATTTCAGAGACAGAGAATACCAGGAACCTAATAACTCTGTTTGGGAATTGCACTATTTGAGCAAGATTTAGGGGAAATAAAAAGATCTTTTGGCGGGGACAGAGAAACTATTTTGTAAGAGTTATCTTTAGATAGGTCAAAGAGTATTTTTAAGTTTATATTTGATAACTCTTCAGGTGCATATGATTTCACATTCTCAGACATCATGAGTAGTTTAGAAAATCTTTATACAAGTTAAATATCGCAACACACTGTTGCTAAATCCATTTCTGAGATTCCTTGCATTGTGTGATTTGTATACTTCAATTTCTAGTGTGAATTTCACTTATTTTATAACTATTTTTAAGTAAAGGATATTGAGAGGTATATATGAAAACACTAATACTTTCACAAAATACTAGTTAGTGCTTACTCTCAAAGTTTTATTTTAGGTATTCAGTGAGAAAGTTTCTTTGTTTTTGTTATTTAGATGATAAAGCAAATACCTTGGATACCTAAGTTATAGGTATTTATTTTATTTTTTATAACTTTATGCAAACAATTTATACAAATGTAACAAATCTTACAGAGAGATCTACATTATCTCTGGGTACATTTTACCGTTTTTTAATTGACTGAAGCTTATAAGTTTAAGACTTTTGCATATTTATATCCTTACCATGTTATGTTTTTGTTAGAAAAATATGTTAAACAAAATGTAAAGAGGAAACTCGATATGTTTATACCTTCTACAATTGCCAAATGAGACAATTTCTTATGTTACAGCCTAAGAATTTTCAGGTCGATGACAGAGATGAGATGAATTTTTCTTTCTTGGTAAACACTGAAACATGACTTTACTAGCTCTCCTTGAATCGCTGCTTTTATGATCATAAAATCCCCTGTGACCTGAGTCCCAGCCCAGATTGATATTCACAGTTATACAGGGATAACCTGGGGAAAGACGTGGCTGTAAACAGTGCATATTCTCAGGGGTGCCACCAAGCTGGATCTTCCTTAAAACTTTCAATTTCTACTCTAATACAGTTCATAAAATTTGCATTACAGAAGATTTTTTTAGAAAATTGTAACCTGTAGAGATGTATTGACTGGGGAGAATATTCTTTTAAAAAAATCTGAACATTATCGGAAAACTAAATTGAAAAAAAAATCACACAAAATATTAAATAATAAATGTTTTTATTTCCCTGTAATTTGTTTTTCAATTGCAGTTATCAGCACAAGGGCATTGTGCTTGCAAAGTAGAAACAGGATACATAATAAAGCAATTATCAGAATCCACTCGAGGACTGACAATTGCAAAGCTGTAATTGTTGTAGACTGATGAAATATCCTGCTACACCTATACCATCAGAGATCTAAATAAAGGACAGACATAGAAAGATAAATACCATGTGATTTCATTTATATGCAGAATCTAAGGAACAAAAAAGAACAAATTGATCAAAAATACTCACGAATATAGCAAACAATTTAGTGACGGACAGATAGGAGGGGGTTGGGAGCCTGGGAGGATGGGGTGAAGGGTTAAAGAAGTACAAATCAGTAGTTGATAGATGGTCACTGGGATGAGGAGCATGGCAGAGGGAATGCAGTTAGCATTACTATGATGGCTAGGTGGAGGGCCGGGGAGGGAAGGAGCAATTGGGGGGTATCATTTTATGAACTACATAGATGTCTAACCAATGTACTACTACTTGAAACTAATTTAAATAAATAAATTTTAAAAAAGAATAGCTCATTCTTAATGAACAGTGTAGCAGAATGGAGATATTAATGAATTTCGCAATGTGTATATAATATCTAGGATAGTTAGCTTTTGGTCAGTGAATGAAGAGTCATTTTAAAAGAGGAGGAATCATAATCAAAGTGCCACCTTTCTTAATAAAATCCAAAATGATTCACACCATTGACTAAAATGTTATTTTTTATTGTAGCAAAATGTCTGTAACCTAATTAAACAGTGGGTCAATTTTCTGACATTTATCTGAGCTTCCAACAGTAACTATATTTTCATATGTTTATTTGACATTATTGTCAAATTTTAGCATGCTTATGGCTTTTAAGAGAGATTCTGATTGCTAAGAAAAAAATACCTTCATTTACACAGACTGAAGGACTTTGTGCTGGAATCACCTTGGAGTTTATCTAAGTGCAAAATTTCAGATATCAGAGCATTGAAACCAGAAGAGGTTAAGTAAGAAGTCTGAAGTTATAAAAGAAGTTAATGGTAGGGCATATCAAGATTAAATTTTCTGACTCTAAATTCCAAATGCCTTTTCTATTGCGCAACAATATTTCCCCATATCTCAAATTTGGAAGTGCCAAGGGTGAATAGGAAATGTACACCATAGTTATAAAGTCAGTCTGATCTCAAAGTCAGAATTCAGGTTACATGTCAGTCTTGATAAAGGAATCAGTGTGATTGATCTGTAGGACTTTATATCTAGTTGTCAATTTCATAATGATAAAATGATGATTGAAACAAATAATGTTAGTTTTTTCAGAGCTCATGAGTATAGCAAATCTATAACTATTCAGATTTTATAAAACTCTCTAAATATAAGAAATTTATGAAATTTAGAGCAATATGTATTTTAGAATAGAATAAGTGTTTTATTTCTTGACATTTATGCCATCTAGAAACTGAGTTTTAATAGTAATTTACATTAGCTTAAAATTTAAAAGAACAAAGAATATTAAGTATCACAAAAAAAGGAAGCCTTCTAAAAGATACCATTCATTCTCATTTTTATGACCCTCATGAAGCCATGGAATAAAATCCTAAGTCCCTAACATCTAACAAACTTTTCCTTGGCTTTCATTTCGTTTTGTACCAGGAACTCTACAAACTCTAGATTTCATTTACAAAGTGTTTCTTGCCAGCCCTAAAAATAACAGTTTTGGCAGTTTTATATATGGTTATATAAATGCCGTTTGTCAAATGTTTTCCTTTTTATTCTTTGAAATGCCAACCATCGCACACTTATTTCAATTGATAAATTCCTACTCATTCTTCAGAATTGACCACATACGATCCTTCCTCCGTGGAGCCCTCTCAATCACTTAAGTAATGTAAACTTTCCCTCCTCTGCATTCCACTCTCCCGTGTTTAGGTCAAGCTATTAGTACAGCATTTATAAAACTGTGTTGTTTGGGCTTTATATCTTCTCTACAAAACACTTCCGAGAATAACACCATCAAACTCGATTCTGTATTGGAAGTTTTGTTTTTGCTGTTCAAATAAAAAGTTGCATTTTATTTCAAAGTTAAAATCTGAAAATGTGTGTCTTTTCAATACATAGTAAATATTGGAAACCCATATGCAAAAAGGAAAGAGAACTTTTATCCATGTACCATGTACAAAATAATCACACGAAGTCAATTATAGTCCTAAATATAACACCCAGAACCATAGAACTACCAAGATAAAACAAAGTAGAAAATACTTTCGATCCTGTAACCCCTAAATTTTGTTTTATATATCATAGCACAAGCACAATCCATACAAGAAAGAAACCTAACAAATCTGAATTCATCAAAATAAGAATGTTTACTCTTTGAAAGACCTTGCTAAGAGAATAAAAAGACAAACCAACACAAAACTTCATACTTTTCAAAAAAATTAACTCAAAATAGATTACAGACCTATGTACTCAAAACTATAAAATTCCTCAAAGATAACATAGGCGAAATTCCAGATGACCTTGGGTTTGGTGACGACATTTGAAATACAATACCAAGACATGATTTATGAAAGAAAAAATTGATATGCTTAACTTCATTAATATTAAAGATTCTGCTATGTGAAAGATTCTTCCTTTGGAAGGAAAAGGCTAGCCACACTGGAAGAAAATATTTGCAAAAGACATTCTGATAAAGAACTGTTACCCAAAATGTATAAAGAACTCTTAAAACTCAAAAAAGGAAACAAATATTTCAATTAAATAATGACCAAAAAACCTTAACTGACACTTTACCAAAGAAGATATGTAGATGGCAAATAATCAGATGAAAAGATGCTCCACATATGTCATCAAGGAAATGTAAATTCAAACAATGCAATACCACGACACTCCTATAAGAATGGCCAAAACCTGGAACACTGACAAACACCCGATGCTGGCCAGGATGTGAAGCAAGAGAAAATTTCGTTCATCACTGGTGGGAATACAAAATGATGCAGCCACTTTGGAAGACAGTCTGAGAGTGCCTCCCAAGACTAAACATGCTTTTACCATATGATCCAGCAATCACATTCCTCAATATTTAACCAAAGAATTTGAAAACTTATGTCCAGACAGAAACTTGCATATGGAGGTTTGTAGCAACTCTATTCATAATTGCCAAAACTTAGAAGCAGCCAAGATGTTCTTTAGCAGCTGGATAAACCTGATACATCCAGACAATGGGCTATTATTCAGTACTAAAAAGAAATGACTTGTCAAATCATGAAAAGATTTGGAGCAAACTTAAATACATTTGTCCTAAATGCATATTTGTCAATATGAAAAAGCTACATGCTATATGATTTCAACTACAGAATATATATATTTATATATATATATATTTTTTTGGGGGGGGGATGGGGGGAACAAAACCATGAAGACAATACAAAGATTAGTGGTTGCTAGGGTTAGGAGAGAAAGAGGAAAGAAGAGGTAGAATAGGATGATTACTAGGACAGGAAAATGACTGTGTATGATACTATAATGATGAATATATATCATTATACATTTGTACAAACTACAACTGGATATACAACACCAAGAGTGAGCCCTAGTGTAAACTATAGATTTCAGGTGACAATGATGTGTCAATGGAGGTTCATTCATTGTACCATAGATATCACTCTGGTGGGGAATGTTGATAATGGAGTAGGCACATGTGGGAGCAGGGGGTTTATGGGACATGTTTCCACCTTCTGCTCAATTTTGCTGTGAAGTTAAAGCTGCTCTAAAAAAAATAATCTATTTTATTTAAAAAACGACAAACCACGAAATAGAAGATATTTGCAAATCATGTATCTGATAAAGAATTTTATCCGGAATATGTAAGGAACTCTTAAAACTCAGCAATCGGAAAACAAAAGAATAAAAATATCTGTATAAACACTATGCTAAAAAAAAGATATACAAAATGCAAATATCCTCCTTATGGGGAAGTAAATTAAGAGACAAAGACATATAATTACACATGTATTAGAATGGCTGCAACTTAGAAGTCTGACATTACCATATGGTGGCATTGATTTGGGGGAAATGAGAGACTCGGAGTCATAGTCGCAAATAGTTTGGCAGTTGCATGTATATATAAATATACCCATACCATATGAGCCAGGCACTCCGTTCTATATATTTACCAAAACAAATGAAAGCAAGTGAAAGATTGTACCTTAATGGCCATAGCAGTTTAATTTGTAATAGCCCAAAAAAGGGCTCTTTTTCAACAGTTGATGAATGGCAAAACAAACTGTGATACAGAACAAGAGTTCATATAATAATTCAATCAACATACATGAATGAACTATTGTAACAAAGAATGAATGTCAGAACAACTACTCTGTGTAAAAGAAACCAGACAAAAACTACACATACCATATGAATCTATTTATACCCAATTGTAGAAAATGCAAACTAAGCCACTGAGGGA
>NW_006439191.1:3150279-3198162 GCF_000325575.1 Pteropus alecto | reverse complement strand
GTCAGGAAAAGTGTTGGTGGCAAATGGCAATAGAGATTGCAAAAGGCAATAGGAAACTTTAGGGGGTAAAGAATGCATTATCTTGTTTTGGTAACAGTTTCAGTATATGTGTGTGTGTGTCTCCATATATAAACTTATCAAGATATACCCTTTAACTATCTGCAGACTGTGGTGTATGTACTTTGTCATTAAAGCTGTTAAAATTATAGAAAATGAAATAATAAAAAAATAATCTTCAAGAAAAGTATAAAGCTTAATTTACATTATTCTAAGGGTTTGTGAGTAAATAAGCTATTAAACATATTTGGACTATTAAATATATTTTTATATTTACATACATATATTTTTTTCCAAATTAGTATCGGGCAAGAATGATTTTGCAAGATGCCAAACTGCTGCTAATTCAAGTGACAAATATGTCCTGTAAAAAAAGTCTCCATGAACAGTGCGTATCACAGACTCAATATATTTCTAGCTCTTAGAGTTTAACCTATGGAAGACGAGACAACAGATCAATATACCACATCCTTAAGGATAAATCATTTAGTGGCGAATACAAGAAATCCATTCACCCAGTAAACATTCCATCAGTAAGGATGACAGGAATTGTCACTAAAACAGATAATATGACAACAAAGATTCAAAGATGCAGTTTGGGGAGCTTTGTTGGTTTTGTTTGCTGCTATTGTCATTGGACAATGTCTATTCTTAGTCCTGATGTAAACAGCATACAATATCGTCCCGTATGATTAACACACACAACCAAAAAATATACAGAGTTTGTCTTCTCTGCAAATACCAACGCATTTGAATAAAGTTGAGAATTCTTGTTCACAAATCTATTTTACATCAAGTCTTTCATCCTACAAATGTTCAACTTACAACACGGGAAATGTCCCGACGTAGAGACTGAGTGGTCAGATAAAAATTGCACACGTGTAACATGCAAAAGTGAGACTCCTCGTGCGAGAGAAGAGCTTAGTTAGGATGGACAAGGCGTCAAATCTGTGGGTGTAAGACATGAACAGGAAGCTTATTCCAACAGACAGAACTGAGCCTACACAACAACTTTAGCAAGGGACCCCCTGAAACGACTGACAACAAGTCATTTACTACAAGTAAGAGATTCAGGAGGATAATAATTACTGGAGAGGGAGAAGGAGGGCAGGGGAGAGGGGAGAGAGAGAGACCACATTCACATAACACTGTATATTGTTATAATTGGTTCGTTTTATTATTAGTTATTGTTAATCTCTTACTGTGCCTAATTTATAAATTAAACTTTATCATAGGTATTATGTATATGAAAAAAAATACTATATAAGGTTAAGTAATATCTGTGGTTTCAGGCATCCACTGGTGGTCTTGCAACATACCCCCCGAGGCTGAGGGGGCCACTGCTATAGTTTAATCACAAATCTCTCATCTTCCATACCACCAGAAATAGTGAAAAGTCAGCTCTTGGACTTACAGAGGATGGATGGATAGATTCGGATCTGAAACACTTCCATCCTACTGCACTTCTCTCTTAGTACTTCCAATATCGACTGGAGGTTCAAGATTCTCGAGAGCTCAGAATAGAAATTAGAAATTAGTTACTACTCAGGGGACAGAAATGCCCTTGGCCTCATGCAGCTGTGGTTGAATCCTGCCTGTCGGTGAAAACGTCTGCTGATGGAGGAGCCTTGTGAGAATGGTTTTTATTTTTTGCTTGGAGTAGTGCTCAGCCTTTCTCAGTCTCTTCGTCACAGAGGACCCCTGGAGAGAGGCATGAAAACAGCTCCGTGGCCCTACCAGAAATCTATGAACCCAAGTCTTCCCTGTCCTAAGCACCCCAGCACGTGGTCATGGTGCATCCAAGGCGGTCCCATGGGCCCTGTCCCTTCTCTGACTTCCGATTTGCTTCTCACTGGGACACAGGGTATGACGGTCCCGCCCATCTCATGTTCTGAGACTTGGAGAAAAATGGAATAACTGCCATGGTGTCCATCATTCTTCCCAGACAACCTCTACCATGGCCCCTTCAAGCCCTTCTGCCTCAGAATATCCCAATGAATTCTGAGAAGTCCTATCCACAGCGAAACCCGAACTTGATATAGAGCTTGACATATAAGCTCTAAGGGACCCATGTCGAGTTCTACCTAGAACTCTCCCCTGCAACGCTCTGTTCTAGTCTGCGGGCAACACAGCGGTGAGCTCACGGATTCTGCAGCTCAGCGACTGCTCGCGGACAGATGAAACACCCCCTCCTCCTTGCAGACGTTCCCAGTCTCTACGATTGGGGTCTTTCCCACTTGTTGAGTGCCCTCCTTGTTCTCTCACATGGGGCAAGGGGGTAACTTTTCAGCATGAGCTCTGTGAAGTCTGGAAGCCAAGTAAACACCCCACTCTGTTTCTTCCTGAGTCTTTTTCTTTTAGAAATTGGAGATACAGGTTGGTGCTGGCGGATGGATGATAACTGGATTACTCTTCTCTCTTCCAAGGAAAGCCAAGGAGCGTCACAACGGCTTCTTAGAGTTTCTTTTCATAATGGGATGCTTTTCTTTACGTTTGCTCTTCTGAGGGCTTTAGTTGTACTTTGTGACAAGGTGAAAGGTCCCTCTCAAACTCTGGCATATTACTTGTTTTTGCTTAGATATTTTCTTTAACTTTTAAAATCTAAATGTTATATATACATATATATAAACCTGTACACAAAATTCAAATAAGTAAGCATTTTGCAAAAGGCGAAAATACTTGATTTTTTAAAAGTTTTTTTTTTTTTTAATACGAAGTAAGGTAATTTCTGTCATTGACTACTATTTATAATAATGTCACTTAATGATACAGAAACACCAAGGTGATCATTTTAAGTGTACTGCTTGCAGCTATTATTAAGGATTTTGCTATATGGAGTTTGTTAAGAATCTTAAAAAATGTAGAAACTCTACCATGCATAATATTTTTCACATACAAGGTCAATGGACTTACCTCTTGAAATCCTTTGAATCATGGACACCCGATAAAACCTATGACCTAGAAACTGTGCCTGAATCAAAATTAAAATGCATGACACAATGCATAACTTCAAACCACTAAAAACTGGTAATAGTCCTATCCCCTATCCTTCCTTAGAGGTCATCATTGTATAAAGATTATTTCTCTTACCTCCTAAGATTTTCACGTCTTAGCCCATTTTTTTCTAGCTTCTATATTCTATTCATAGAAATTAGATTATAAGACAAGTTTCAAGCTCAAAGTTTCAGCTCTGAGTATCATGAAGAATTTAAATAACTCTTCAAAGACTGCTATTTGATGGATCATATTAGTTTTATTATTTCTGAAATACTATAATAAATAATTTTAATTAGGTTGCTCTTTGAATAAATGGAGAAATAAAATGTGTAGCAATTCATGTCTCTGTGGAAATTTGGGGATGAAATCCTAATTCTTTTTATGTAGTATACATTTATAAAAATGCATTCCTTGTTACTCAGGAAAAAATAAACATACAGCACTGGAATTTACAATTGTGAAAATTTCATGCATTTTAAGTGTACCTTTGAGCCATCATATTTATGAGGCTTTTCACGAAATTCCAAATGTCAATATGTTAGGCTCTTGTTAACATGTTATCATCGTATTATAGAAATATTATACATTTATATCCTACACATAAATAATTTGGTTAGAAAATTTATTGGATATTATGATTTCAGTCCGAAAATGATACTATATTTGAAAGCGTGTATCTGAAATTGACACAAGGGCTTTATCAGAGATGATATAAAACAAAGTAAAAATCAACTGTGTATTTTTTCCTGTACTCGCCTCGCCCAGTGAAAATGGTCTATGCTTTATGTTAACTCATTAAGTTGCTCATGTCAAGAAAGAACCCATCCACAAATGCAGTGCCCATTACTGGGTGCTCATCAAACCTGACAGAGTACCTGTATCTCCGGTGAGACCAGGAGAAAGTAGCAAGGGGGACTTGCATTAAGCAAATATCTTTTCGTGTCAGCTTCTGCACTTAATGCTTTTATATACGTACAACGGAGTGAACTGAGTGGCTCTGTGTAGTTAAGAAGTTCCCGATTAAAAATCATGCGTCGACACAAACACTGCATCAGTACTCTACTGAAACTGAAATAAAATGGTACTATAAACAATGGAAAGAGATACAAAATCACAGAATCAAAAGTAAGGGGTAGTGGATAACGACTACTGACTGTTAGTAAAATCTTTTGGAGTAAGAAACGGAAATAGATTAGCTCACACTGGTTTAGCAGAGTCGCTAAAACCAGTGTGTACAGTGGGGGAAAGGTGTAAGACGCAAGACACAGAGTAATTGGTGAGAAAGTATCTAAAGATCAATATTCCAAAATTAGTAATCTATACAAACACAAAAGAGTTGAAAGTTATTGTGTCTTTATAGAATAAGAACTCAGACAAGAAAGAATGGGACTGACAACTGCATAATCTTTGAGGTGTTATTTATATTTTTAAATCATATCCATGTACTACATAGAGAAAAAATTAAAAAGTAAAAAAACCTGATAATAGATAGTTTTTTTCCTTAGTATCTTTACCCATTCCTAGAGGGTTCAGCAAATAGTAAACAAACAATAATATGCATACAAATTAGTGAATGTAGCTATCTCAAAGTAATGCAGATAACTTTCTAGTGAAGAAATAAAGACAGGGAATTTATTCATTCTGTCACACAGTAATGGATAGATTGAGTAACAAATCATGTTTATCTTCAATCTATTCTGAGTAATTTGCCATTTACTTCATGCTAAGTATTTTTCATTGAGAAATAAAGGAGATATAAATAGGTATAAAGACAAAGTAACAGATATCCACTGGGGGAAAAAAAAGGAGAGTAAAATGTTTAAGTCCATGAAAAATTATTCAGAACCGTTGGATACAAATTAGATTCTAGATTAAAAAATGAAAAGCAATATCTAGATTGTACACAGGTGTATCACAGCAGCAGTCAACGGATAAACCATTCAAATAATCATATTAATAGAATTGTTAATCACTAAACATGGTTCCCAAGATAGCAGTCCTCAAACAGGGGTAAAACACACTGAAGATACCCGAGGATTTTGCAAGAATAAACAAACAAGGCTTTTCAAGAGGAGCTATCTTTGATATACTCAAATTTTATAAATACTAAATGCATACCATCTGGGAGAATGTCTCTTGTTGAAACATGATGTCAAGTCTTCTATCTTATCTCTCTCATCTGAATTATCCTTCTCTCACATTCAATAAAGAAAAACATACTTCTCATCATATCAGGTTTCACAACTGGGTATCACTCCAGGGTTTAAAATGCTTTATGCAGAGGCAAATCATGATTTTGAGGAGACTGAAGCTTATAAAATTCTTCTTTAAGAAAAAGAATATAAAATTACAAATGCAAATTTAGGTATGAAAATAAATATTTGTTTAGAATAAGAAAAGGGATAATAAATAATTACAGGAGCACTGGAGTTCAAGGTCCATTTCTTGTGAAATTGCTCTAGGCAATTTATCAGAACTGCTTACATAGAAATGCTTCTTGCTTGCAATCTATCTTCATTTCCTCTCCTAGAACAGTCTACAACTCACAGTAACTTCCAGCAATCAAAGGAGTCTATTCAAGGGAGGGGCTCTGAACTTGAAGTTTATTATCTTCAAGGCCATCTACTTCTGCTTCCAGGCCTCCAAATAGAGATAACATTTGAAATGTGAATGGCACTGAAGCTTTCCTTAACCAATTAAGTCACCATAAACCCATGGGAGAGCCAAGATTCTTCCCTTGTCTCAGAGGTGATTGTGCTGAGACTAGACTGTATAGATAGAAATAGATATTTTGGCCCAAGTTCTAAATTCAGATATATCGTAAAGTAAGGCAGAAAGAATGATAACAATTTTAATTTAAAGATTAGACTATAGCTTTTGCTTCTGGTAATAAGGAATAAAGATAAAAGATGAGTCTTTCCACTCTAAAAAACTATAAATCTGAACAGCACATATGAAGTAACTGTTTTTAGGCAGAGACAAAAGGCAGCATAAGACGGTGATCATAAACGTTTGAAAAAGAAATTTTAAAACTGCCATTAACAATAGAAATTTAAAAACACTGATTATAATATCAAAAGAGTGAAATGACAATCCAGAGACTGGCAGATAATATTAACAAATTATATATCTGATAAGGGGTTATTATTCAGAGTATATTAAAAAAGAACTCATAAAACTGACCAACAAAAAAAGACAAATAACCCAATTTAAAAACGAGCAAAGGATATGAATATTTCTCCAAAGAAGATATACAAATGACCAATAAGCAAATCAAAGATGACAACATCTTGATGCAAATCAGGGAAATGCAAATCGAAGCCACAACAAGATACCACTTCACACACATTAGAACCCTTACTATCAAACAATAAATAAAACAAACAGTGTTGGCAAGGATGTGTGGAAACTGGAATTCTTGGGTAGTGCTGATGGGAATACAAGATGGTGCAGCTGCTGTGGAAAAAAAAATATGGTAGGTCCACAAAATATTGAACAGAATTACCATGTGACACAGGAATTCCACTTCTAGGTATATACACAAAAGAATTAAAAAAGAGGTCAGGATCGCATACTTTTACACCAGTGTTCACAGCATTGTTCATATTAGCCAGAAGGTAAAAGCAACCAAAATCCCCAACAACAGATGGATAGATTTAAAAAAGGTGCTATATGCACAAAATGGAATATTATTCAAGCTTAAAAGGAAATTCTAATACACGCTACAACATGGATGAACCTTGACAGCATTATGCTAAGTGAAATAATCTAGACACAGATGGACAAATATTAAAATACTGTATGATTCCACTTGCACGAGTTACCTAGAAGATACGTAGCGACAGAGAGGAGAATGGTGCTTACCAGGGACTAAGCTGAGGAGGAAATGAGGAATTATTATTAGCGGGGGCAGAGTTTCAGTTTGGGATAATGAAAATAATCTGGAAATGGATGGCGGTGATGGCTACACAACAATGTGAATGCATTTAATGCCACTGAATTATACATCGGAAGATGGTTAAAATAGTAATATGTAAATATAAATATATATATATTTATATTTATATATATAACCAAAATAAAAAATAGTACAGGAAAATGGAAAACAGCTTGGAAAGAAAATAAATAAAATATTTTCATGATCTGTACTCTGAAGTGTCTAAAAACTGCTAAGAGGAACGAGGAAAGATGTCATAGAAGGAGATAATAGACCACAAATGAAAAGAATCAATACAGAGATGCCATAGTCCCTAAACCGATCTATAGATTTAAAAGGATTCTAATAAAAACACCAATCAGTGATTTTGCATTGTTTTCTTTCCTTTTTTTTTTTTTGTAAAAATTGAGACACTGATTCTACAATTTAATGGAAATGCAAAGAACTCAGCATCACCGAAACAATTTATTTAAAAATAAAAATAAAGCTGAAGAATATATGCTTTTTGACTTTATAACAACATAAAACCACGATAAGTAATATAATATGGTTTGGACATCAAGTTAGACATATAAATCAACAGAAAATAATAGAGTCCAAAAATTGACTCAGGCATAGACAGTCAAATTGATTGTTTAGAAGATGCACCAAAGTGATTCAAGATGGAAATGATAGTCTTTTAACAACTGATTCCAATTTTACTAGATATCTGAAAGAAGAAAAAAAAAAATACTGAACCCATTCTTACATGACAGATGCTCCCAGACTTATGATAGGGTTACATCTGATAAAACCATCATAAACAGAAAATATCCTTAAGTCAAAAACACATTGAATATACCTAATCTACCAACCACCACCGCCTGGCCTCGCCCACCTTGACCTTGCTCAGAGCACCTACATTAGCCTACAGTTTGGGCCATTATCTTGGGTCTCATCTCAAGAGTCACTGCCTTCCTATTCTTCGAACAAGAAACAGGAGACATAGACGGGCGTTCTGTAAACATGACGTGATGCAGATACACGAAACACGCTATCCAAAATCACCAGCCCCCCAGAGCACTGTAGAGCAGGGGCCGTTTACACTGGTGGCCACAGGGCCAAGTGGGAGCTACCGCAGGTGCTGTCCAGCATCACGAGAGCGCTTCGCACGGGAAGGTGCGAGCCCAGAAAAAGATCAAAATTTAAAACTGAAAGTATATGGACGTGGTTCCATAAAAGTATAGGAGCAGAAAAATACTTATCCCCTAGAGATGTTGGCACTTTCCTAAGTAAGTAGCACAGTGCGCTCCTCACGTGTGTGATGATGCTGCTGTGAACAAAGCTATGGTGAGAAAAAATAAAATTAAAAAAAAAAAAAAAGAAGCTGGAAGTTTGGTTTCTACTGAATGGTATCACTTTTGCACAATTGTAAAGTTGAAAATCTAAGTCGAACCATTACGAGTTGAACCATCATAAGTCGAGGACCAACTGTATAATATTTAGTTTTAAATATATGTTGTAGACCTAAGTGTAAAAGCTTAAAATAAAACTTCTGGAAGTAAACATTTAGAAAGGGAAAACATTTGTAGAGAGGACTCAGAAAGCACTAAGTATGAACTAAAATACTGATAAGCTAGACTTCTTCAAAATGAATACCACAATTCAAAAGCAGCTCTTAGGAAAATTCATGGCAAAATACGGTCTGTGTGAAAATGTCTACAACATACAAATGACTTGCATTCATAATTTTATAAAGAGCTCTCACAAAGGAATAATCAAACCAGTCAATATTAAATGGACAGGAGATCACACACACACCCACACACACAAAAGAAAGCACCATAATAGATACACGAATGGCAAATAAGCACAGGAAAAATCAGTCAGCGTGATTTGTCAATTAAAATCACAATCAGATACCATTTTGTAAGCACTATAACAGCTAAAATTCAAAATGCTGGCATTGCCAAGTGTCAATAAGCATGTGATCCACTAAAATTTAAATGCAGTGCTGGTGAGAACGGTACCACCTCTGTAGAAAACATTATGAGAGCTTCTTACAAGGTCAAGCATACACCTGTCGTGTGAGCCAGCATTGCCACTCCTGCATACTTACTGAGGTATAGTAAAAATAAGTGTCTATATAAAGGTTTGTACATGTATGCTCATAGAAGCTTTTTTTTTTTAAGAAATCATATCCAAAAGCAAACACAACATGTGTCCATTAGCAGGTGAATGAATATACACAGTGTGGCGTATTAATATGATAGAATACAACTCAACAATAAAAATAGCAACTACTGCTTCGTTCATCCCGATGGATCAAGAAGTTGTTGGCAGAACAAGTTCTAACACAACGGTGTTGAAAAACGATTCTTAATGGGTTTCTCATGGCCCTGCACTTGTTGTAAGAGGCACACCTTTTGTTCTTAATAATTTTTCAAGATTGTCTTTGCTCAAATAGTCTTGAAAGAGAGCAAGAGTGACTCCCTTTAGGACTGAAAACAGGTTCGTTTTCTGACCAAATCAACAAAAGAGTATTTCCCTCCAGGGCAAAGGGTGGGCGGATTTACCATCTGCAGCGAAAGAACGAAATAATGCTAGAGGAAGTGCAGGCTCGTGCTGACCACAGGGTGTGCAGGGCAGCAGAGGCACCTGCTCTTACTTGACACCCGTCAGTCTTCTGACTTAAGTGAGGGAGGGGACCCGCTTCTTCTCTGCTGTTCTTATTTACACTCTCAGTCAGGCGCTGTGTCCCTAAAAATGTGGCCAGTGGAGATTCAGTGATTCCGCCCTCCTCCAGGGGGGCGAGGATGTGTTTGAGACCCTCTCCTGCGAGTATAAAGGTTTCTCTGCATTTTCCTTCCCCAGCCCCACCCCATCCCCCAGCTGGGGTGTGTCTTTACCTAGGCCCAAGGTGACAGGTTTTGCTGCTGTTCCCTGAATGCCTAAGGCTTTTGTTTCTAGAGAAATTAGTGAAGATGGTGAGAGGTGGAACTTTGGCCCATTCTCTCTGTAGACGGCTCAGAATTGAACCTCCACGACCCTTGCCCTATGCCAATCTTTCTCCTGAGGACCGTGAGGTCAGTGGAGATGAGATGGTGAAAATATTACCTGACTCCCCCTGCGCCTGAGTGCCAGGTTCTATACTCTCGCACTACCTCACATTTAGCTTGGCAATTAGTCAACAATTTTAGCTAAATCTTTTTTGCGTCTACTGTGTGACATCTGATTTCGACCCTGGTAAGCGAGTGCCTGCATCACACCTCTCTAGACAAATGTCATCCCTTATATTTAGGGGAGTTCAGTTGCTCCGCCAAGTCGGCTGCCCAATGGGCCTCAGAAAAGTTGCAATTCTGTAATTTATCTGTCTCTTTGTTTTTTGTAAGGGTGGAAGAGATGTTCTTTCCAGCTTTCAACATCCTAAGCGAAAGCTGGAAGACTCTGAGCCAGGCCAGTCAAGACAGGCTAAAACGATCTAGAAAATGACACCAGGCCTGCATATTTTTTTTTTTTCAATGAAAATGAGGAATTGGTGGGAACCTATTTCCATTATATGGTGAGATTTTGTTCTAATTTCATTTAATTTTAGATGACTAAACAAGGTAAACAAAAGTATTACTATCATTTAATCAAATCATTTAATGTCTTGAAGTTTAGAAAAAGTGTGCCCTAATCACTGAACTACTTGATGAAACAGCGAGGTATTTAAGAATAGGGAAACTTAGTTTTATTTGCTTAAACTTCTGCTTATGCAAATTACATCTCAGTGAGCTGTGATTATTGTCATTTGTGTGGGATGCTTTACTCACAAATACAAAACAAGGAGTAATCACTGCATATAAGGAAGGCTAGTAATGTTGTTTTTGCAAAATACTGAGATAAAAAGGCAAAAAAATCAAATGCCAAATCTCTCCAAAATCTACTGGTAAATTCACATTTCAAACTTCCGCTGATAAAAAGTCAAAGAATTCTCTTTGTTTATCAGTAGGGCAAGGATCAGGAAATTATATCTCTTCTCTTTCATTCTGCATTGATAATGCAATAGTTTCTGCATAAGAAAAAGATAAGAAAAAGAAATTCTCTACCTCCTTAAAAAAAAAAGAGAATAATGAAACATACACTCTAACATATAATGGAAAAATTATCTTCTAGTAGAGAAAACGGTACAAAGATCCAGTCATAGCTGGCAGCATAAGACATGAATGTACCTTGTTTTCCAGCTAGCAAGTAATTCAAAAAGTCTACTGCAGAATGAAAAGAAAAAAAAAATACAAAAAACACCAAAATAAGTTTAAGTAAAAGAAACCCAGGCAAGTGGTTCATACTATTTGGCCAGCAATGTTGAAGAAGGTACATTTTTTCTAATGTTGGTTACAGTAAAACTTTTTATAGATATTTCCCAAACACTGAAACCGTAAAACCAAATCATTTGTAATACAATTATGTGGAAAGAAATACTCATTTCTGGGAGGAGCCAATGAAAACAAGAGTAGTTGAACAATTTATAGATAATAATTCAGAAATCAAATAGTTTCATTAGGAAAAAAAAAATCTTTCCATCTGCTAAATTGAAGCCTGTAGAGAATATTATCTTGTTTACTTTTGAGGATTATACATAAAATGAAACAAAAATGTGAAGTACATACATAAAGGCATGACATTGAGATCATACCTAATGCATGTGCATTATTTCCTTGGTCTATATTCTTTCTCAAAATTTGTAAAATATGTAAAATAAGTATCAGCAGGCCAGAAATTCTAACAAAAAACTAGCATAGTGATTACAACTTGAAAACAGATTTATATTAGTAATAATTTCTTATTCAGATTTCAAAGTGGGTTTAGAATGGTTGTTCGGGTAAAATTAAATGAAACGGCATTAACTTTCTACACATACTTTACAAGTGTAATTGGGCATGTCCGCAAGTTTGTTTTGTTGTTTTCTGTTTCTGAAGTACTGCACTGATTCCTATAAGCAAAGGGAGCACTGAGCCATAATCACCTGCCACGTCATTTTAATTGCTCTTTAAAAGTCCTACACGATCTGTTCAAATGTAACTAGTTGGTGACAGCCCATGAAGAAATTGTGCTTCCAGGTGCTGCAAAAACTCTTCAATGTCAAGTTCAAAGAAATAATACTCTGGGTTCTATTTCTCAACTAGAAGTGAAATAAGTAAAATATATGAGTGATCAGAAATGGTTTCCAGTCCTTCGGTCACCAGACATATAACGACCATTAGTCACTATTATGAGCATCTTCCTCATGTGCCCCAGCATTCCAGGATTAAACTCGAATGCAGGGAAGAGCTGACCACCGTTACATGAATCTAAGCCAACCCAAATGCTGTCTACTTCTATAGGTAGGAATATATATAAGTTTACATATTTGTAGTATTTTGTAAAGCAAATTTGATGCCTTGGTAGTTTTAATCAAAGCGTTTCTTTAACACTTTACAAAATTAATGGCAATCAGTATACCTACTTTATCACTACACCCCTGACTGCTTGGATCAAAAGAAGGTCAATTTAAGGAAAGACTTGCTAGTATTTTAGGTTTCACAGGCATTTGCATCTGATGCAAATAGTTATTCTCTGGGTACAGCAGAATAGGTGGCTTCAGGAGGTATTAAGATCTAATTTGAAGGGTGAAAGATCTTATGATACAATGCACACACACAGACACACACAAAGAGAAGAGTTTTGCACATCTAAAGAATTTCTTTCAGTGTCTCAAATTTAAGATACAATTATAAATAATTTAAAAGAGCACTGCCCTCTGTTCAATAATTTATCAAATTACTTATGAATGTTCATAATATAAGTGTATTTCTATAATTACTTTAAATGCTTAGAATGTCGTCGGTCATAAAATTCCTTAAAAATTTCTCTCTCTACCCTTAGAAAAAGATTTTAAATTTCAACAAGCTCCTTTGCAAAAGCTCAAAGTAAAATTTTGCTTTTGATAGAAATCCAAAGCACGAAATGATCATTGAAACATAATCTATGTAAGAAATTGCTTTCAACGCTTAGGAAACCCACCAATGCTCTTTGTACCAATCATCAAATAGCTATTTAAACAGAGAAAGCAATTATGAAAGAAACCAAGTTCTATATAGTTCAAATCATTCTCCAAGGGAAAAGATTTATTAAAGCCCAAACCCGGCCTTTGCAATATGATGCTACATAATGCTCCTTTCGGATTTCTATCTTATAAAGACAAAAATAAAATATGAAATCTATGAAGTATAGGACAGAATTTGTGTGATAAGAAGCAGGTATTATTTAATTTTTACCAGTAACTAGCTATTTGAATAGGACCACGGTACGTAGCCTTTCTCTGGTCCAGCTACCTCACTTGTAAATTAACTAAAGGGGAAGTCTGTGGTTTTTAAGCTGTGCGTCTTTGAAACTGAGTGTCCCTTGAAGGTACCACAGTTGAGAAAGATGGGAGGGAAGCCAGGTGGAGAGCACCAGAAGTGGCCTATGCCTAATGTAAAGAGAGCAGTTATCTTATTTCTTACTACTTATTATGTAGAGAGACCGTTTATGTTAAAAATATTTAAATTCGCTCTATGATATAAAGTATTTGAGCATGCAATGTATATCAATTTTTTTATTTCCCTCATCATATCATTATAACACTACCGATATCACTCTTCCCTTTCTGGATAAAAAAAAGTGAGGCAAAAAGAAATTAAATTGCCCAAGGTCACAGATCCAGGCACTGGACTGGATGGTCTGTAACTAAATCGTAGTTCTGTGTTATTCCTGCCTAACGCTTGGTGCATCCCTAGCAGCCTATGCACCTGTGCTCTTTGCTTGCACCCACTTATCCCATACAGAGTTCCTTGGAAACGACCTTCAAATGTTCCTGAAATGAGTGTGAAAGAGTATTTGTATATTAGTGTGTTTCATCTTTATTGAAAGGTTGTCTATATGGAAAATATACCAAATTATATTATGATACATGATTATTATGACATTATAATAATATTATAAATAAACGAGGGGACTGATACTGAACATTTCACGTTGGGAATCCTAGCATTTACTTGTTGCTGTTCTGGAAAGGGTTTTGCTCCATTTCTTTTTGCAAAGCTTTCTCTTTCTTATTGTGGCCTCCCTGAGTGTTCCTTCTTCCCAGACAAGGGGCCTAAACCATGATCTGCAATAAGTCAGTCAAACTCTGTGGGTTGGCAGTTGTTTCTTTGCCTGGGCCTCTATGAATCCTTCCAGTAGATGTATGTTTTGCTTAAATTAGCTGGAATGGATTTCTGTTGGTTGCTTACAAAAACCATTAATGAAACAGGTACATAAAATATTCCTATATATAATGTGATTATTATAATATCCCAATATCTATAAGAGTTTCAGTCAGTTTGTAGGCATGAAAAATACACTTTGCACATAAAACACCTTAATGATATTACACACACACACACACAGATTTAGGTTTAACTAGTTAGAAAATGTCACTAAAAAATGGTACCAAATGCCTATATATTTTTTAAAACTTTGCCTATGCATCGTTCATATGAATAATTCTTGAAAGGGCATTCTTCATTTGTTTTTCTTAATAGTAATATCAGATTACCAATAATTATAGAAAGTTTTAGTGGTCTGAAAGCAATTATACAAACATGATTGCTCGATTTTATCACAAGCTTAATACATACTTCAAAAATGAGATTCAAATAAATTTTCTTACCCTTGCAGGAAGAAATGAGTCTAAATATATATTATATTGGAAAATCAGTATGAAGTTTTAGCATAATATGATGGTAGGCACTAAATGCAATTATATGGGTTAAATGAGAAAAAAATGTAAAAGAAATTAGAATCATGCCTAGTACATAGGAGACAATCAATAAATATTAGTCATTATTTGAATGTTTATTATAAAGTAAGCCATAAATATATTTTCCTTTCATAATAGATAAAATTAAAATTAAAGTTAAAAATTCAATATTGTTTAAAGTTTACAAGAATTACCAAAGGAATTTCTGCAAAAGTGGATAGCCACTGTCCCCAGTGATTTTGCAGTGGTGCCCTCAGAAATTTGTGTAAGCATTCTTTAGGGTATTCTGATTCCAGTGATTTTTTTTAGGAAAAGAAAAATGGTCAAACACTGTTTGCATATTCCACACACTCAACCCAACTTAAAGTCAATTTATGCATGATGGTCATTTAATACTTGTCAAGTGATGAGTAAAATGAGCAGCGACTGCCAGAGTTTAGGCAGTGTGGTGAGCCACCTTACTTAGTCCTTGTGAACCTCTGAGTTAGGCACTGTAACAAAAGCCTGCTAGTATCTGATGGCGGCTAGACGCCTGGTCGGTCGTCTCCTTTAAAACGCACTCCTATTCTAATTCAGCACCAGCAACAGGTTACTCACTAACATGTATTTGGAGAAGTGGGCCTGCCAACATTTGGAGAGGTATTCAAGGCTTCTCATGTCATAAAGACAATGGAGAGAGGTGAGATGTCTTTCCAAACTCTTATTTTCAAGCAGACCATGACAGACCAGACCAAGCAAGATCACTGTAAACCTGAAACGCATACTATGTCTACCTATTCAGTCCAAAGAAATATAAATAGCCTCATCCCTCTATCTGTAACCCTAAAAGTACTGGTGATATCAAAATAAGGATATTTTAACTAAAGAATGGAACAACATAGGACCATATGCCTAATAAAAACAGGCTAACATTTAGTTAAGGACAATTTTATCTATTTTTCCAATATTTAAGGTAGAAAAACTCCCCCCAAACTCCTCAAATTTAGAACCATACTCACTATCAGGTTATCTCTACTTATATCTTTTAATATATATGTATATATATATTTGAATATGTATATATGTTCAAATAAATATACAAATTCATGATATATATAAAATATATATCAACATATATGTGTTCTGGTTTATTCTGAGAAGAAAATAATTTCATTTAATGCAACCTTTGATTTCTCTGATCTTTTGTGATTCTCTAGCCAATAATATCAATATTAAATTTATACATGTAAGAATTCCCTTACATAAGAAAATGTACTAGAAAAGAAATAGACTGTATTCTGTTTTGCTTCCATTCATTCATTCAAGCATACATACAACTAAGTTTTTTACTTGGGCTTAACATATGACAGAATTCAAGACTATAATAACAAATAATGAAGAGTCACCATTCTCAAGAAACTCTCAATCCAGCAGAGAAAAATTGCAATGTAAAAGAAATTATGATATAACATAATTGGTGCTAGAGCAATCATGAGGATATTTAAAGAATAAGAAAACACTTGGAAGAATGAGCTAATCAATCCTGAGAGATCAGAGAGTTTCCTGAAAAGTTTATGTCTGAGCTGAATCACAACAGGATAAATGACCTGATTAATCTGAGAAAAAAAAAACAGAAAATGATGAGAAATTGAGAGATTACACACACACACACACACACGCCCACCCGTATGCATACTGTTGAGAGCCAATTTGTTTTGCTTTTGGAATGGAAAATTACAAAAGATGAAAGGACGACAACGATCACATGGTGATGCATTAAAATCAGAGAGATCAGTATCAACTTATTTTTAGCTCAACGCGGACACAGATGGTTACCTGTCAAATGTACATAGATATGTGTATAATCACAGTCTAGTTTACATTCATGCATTTCCTTGCCCTGTCAGTTTATAGCCCTAGAAGAGACAACACTCCAGTAGCAATGAGGTACACACTGCACCCCATTTATAAAGTATTCTCTAAAAATGAAACCAAACAGGGTACCTTGGAGAAGTAGCTGATTCCAGGACTGGAGCGGAAAACATATGAGGTGAGCCTGGAGCATCTGGTAGTGGACAGAAATTCAGGGAGCCTAAAAATATAAGCAAACGAAAGAAACAAATAAAGAACAAAAGAAACCATAATGATGGGTTATATCAAAGGGACACAGGAGCCAAGTGAAAGAACCTCCAGTGGCCAAAGCTAAAGTGATTGGAGCACACAAAATAAGTAAAGTAGTACTGAATTAGAACTGAATGTATAGAATATACATCCATGTGTCCACACTGATGCAAAAAGAAATTAGTAAATAAATAGATAAATCTCCTCTGCAGAACTCCAGATAATGCATGCAAATGTCATTCCCTTAAAACTATACATGTAAAAAAAAAAATTACATGTTAAATCAGCCTCTATTGGAAAGGCTTCTTAAAATTAAAATTACTTAAGATTTAGGTGCTTTGTTGTAGATTCAAGTCATTGGACTTTAGTGCCATCAGTGATGTCACTGCAACCGGCCCTCCAAAGTCGTGGTGCCAAAAATCCACAATTTATACTGCTCCCCACTCATCATCAACCTTTTTTTAAAATTGAAAATTCAGCACTTGATTTGTTCATTAAACATAGAGTTCTGTTTTGTTATTGTTTTTATGATTGTGCTGCCTAAGTGGTTTACTGCAAAATGAAGAAATAAATTACCAGATAATAACATAGATAAATAGCTTTAAATATGCAGTGTCCAATAAATGGGATAACTATTACCATAAGAGAGTTCATTTTATGCTCAATACGCTCGGCGACAGGGTTCTGCATCCTCTGTTTCAGGCATCTGGTTTATTTACAATGCAAACTGTCATTTCCTGGAGATTTAGCCAACTTGGCGCAACTGGCTGTTTTACCAAAAGGCTGGCAGATTTAACATGTCAAACATGTCATTCACCACTCTCTGAAACCAGAATTGTTTCTCCCTGGCCCCTCAAATCCTGAGAACATTTTAATATTTTAGCAAACACCCCACATTCTGTCCTTAAAAAGGAAGTGTAGTTACACTGAGTCTGGAAAAGATCTAGACAAACACAGTTGTCTATAGGATTTAGTCAAATATATATTCAGTGAATATGTATTTCACATAAAATTAGAGGACACACGAATAAAAAGGCACAAAATGGCAGTCTCTCCCAAACTATCTTAGCTTATTACAGTACAACAATCAATGATGATAGAAATCATACTCCACTAAGAATAAAATATCTATGTCAAATATTAAAGCAAAAAGCATGCCAGTAGAATGGGTATAAATCATTACAGTTCTGGAAAAACCAAAATGATCGCCATTTATGTGTATGTTTTTCATTTTCTTTTATTTTTAATAATAAATTCTTTTTGCTAAAATTTTATTACGTTTTACTATAATATTACATTTATCGATGCTATATTAAAATATATTTTATTTGTATGTTTTTATTTGTAAGTATACAGTTTAAAATGGTAAAATTACCAAATTTTCTAACAAAATGCACTAATTTCTTTTCATAGACATAAACTCTATTCATTTCAAATATTCTAGAATTATAATTTTTAAAGTCCTAAAATAATATTCAATGAGATTTTATGAAGAATATTCATATCTATATAGAATAAAGATTAAATAGTGTTGAGATAATTTTTCAATCCAGATAGAAAAATTATGTTAAATCATCACTTAAAAGGATACACAACAGTCCAGTCTAATCACTTTTTCTGAAATTCATGTTGTCTTTTTAGTTAACTGTCCAAAATATTCTTCCCCACCTTCTCCCAGGAAATAATACGATTTCTATTATTTTTCGGAGCTGTGCTGTAACAAAGTAAAAATAACCCAGCATCTTATTGTGGTGCCTGTATCGCATTGGGAGCTTCCGTAAAGGACGGTCCACCTCTGTCACACCTGTGTTCCTATTACTTGCTAGATTTATGGATATATCTTATAGTCAATTAAGCCAACGTTGTTTTTCAATGACATCCCACTGAACTTAGGTTCCAACTGTAGAATTAACACTGAGAGCATTCACCATCACCAGAAAAGGAATCATTTTTTTTCTTCCCTCTGTATGTCTTCTTGAGAAACAAGAAAGAACTGGTGATAACTAGTTCATCGCCTGTCATGAGGTGTGACTATAGGACAGATTCCTTCGGTATTCTTAAATTCTAGAACTGTTGGAATAGAAAATAAAATATAAAATTTTAAGACAGCAGTGAAAGAAACTGGTCATCTGTCTTAAAATGAGAAAAGTGGAAATGAGTTCATTGGTAACTATTATTTGTCCAAATAAAAACTGAAGTAAAAGGAAAATATTACTTAAATATTCTGAATAAAAAAGCTTGATAATTAGACAAGGAAAAGAACTAGATGTGTACAATTTCGAATAAATATAATAGTGTTAAAGTAAAAAACTGAGCTTAAAAGTATTATTTTTAAAAGACTGTCTTACAATGTGACAATTGATTGTATTTTTTATATTCTTACAATGAAAAACATCATGTGCTTTATGCTTCCTGAATTACCCTTCTCTCTTTATTAAATATTCACTTAGTGATCAAAATGGATTTTGGACACTGGCAATTTAGGATTAAAATAAGAACTCATCACTCACTAGCTGAAAACACCTAATTGAGTTATTTCCCTAGTCTAAGTCTCAGTTTTAAGTGTAACATTGGAAAACAACACCTCCCACATGGAAGTGAAAGGCAGATGATGTGAAATTTTATATAAAAATGTTTAAAATGAAAGAATTATGAATAGAATTAGAAAAAAGTAACATGGTAGAAATATAAGTACTATACAGTTTTCTTAGAAGATTAAAAACATAATTAGCTAACAATAAATTGTCTTACTGTTATTTTGTGTGAGTAACTCTCATGGGTTAAATCGTGTCCTCCCAAATTCATATGTTAAGCATTAGCCCCCAGTACTTCAGAATGCACTCTTATTTGGGAATAGAGTTGTCGTGACTCTATTTAGTTAATATTTCATCCTACTGGGTTAGAGTAGGCACCTGATCCAACATGACTGGTGTCCTTATAAACAGGGGAAATTTGGACACAGACACACATGCAGGGAGAACTGTACGTGAAGGTGAAGGCAGAGACCTGAGTGAGGCCAAAGTCACCACCAGAACCTAGGAGACAGCCATGGAAATGACTCTCAGAGCCCTCAAAAGGAGCTAATCTTGCTAACTAACCTCAGAACAACACCTTGATCTTGGACTTCTAGGTTCCAGAACTGTGTGACTATACATTTCTATACATGGTTTCTGGTGCTTCGTTGTGGTGCCCTTGCAAACCGAACATAGGGTCTGTTGCCAGTGCATTGTCTCCCATGGACTCGGACTGGCCTTATCTGGAATCTTTGCATGTGGCTAAAGATTACCTAATCCATCCTCTACCAATCTAATATATAGTGATTATTTTCTTAACTTCTAAAAAACCTTATCGTTATAAATATTTGGGTATAATTAACCCTCTATGATCTCTACTACAAAGTTATTTTATAATTTATTAGAATAAAATTAGTCTTTAATACACATTATTTACTAGCATGTAACTTCTTTTTCAAAAATTCCATTTAATTATCTACTTCTTCAGGATATTATTTTTCCTAACAGACTTCTCTACCTTAACCACTCTGAGTCACTCATCATAACTATTCATATTACTCAGCAGCCGTACCACTTTTACAAACATCAATGAGATACGCAACTCTCCAGTTCAAAAATATCTCAATGGATTTCTTCACTTTTAGACTAAAATTAAATGTCTACAAATCGCCCCCCAAGATCTCGATTGTTCCGCCTGCTGTAACGTCCTCCAGTTTTGTCCCCGTTCTCTTCACACTCCATCTCAGCCTCATCGAGCTGACCTCAAAGACAGATGTCACTCTGCCTCAATTTAGCATTGCCAGATGTCGGAAGTAAAGGTACAGAATGCCCTGTGACAGCTGGACTTCAAATAAGCAATGGCGTCATCTTCAGCATAGTTATGCTCCATGGCATTATGCTCCATGCAATCTGGGGACATATTTGTCCTTAAAATGTTTTTCCAAAGCTCAAATATAACTTGGGGCGCTGTCATTAATTTGGCAATTTTAGGATCGTGGTGTCTGTCCTGTTCCTCCCTCCAACTGCAAGCTCTCATTATGAGCTCATCACATGGCCTGCTTCCTTATTTCTGTCAGGTCTCTTCTCAATTGTCACCTTCTCCAAGTGACCCCTTTTTGATTATCTTACTTAAAATAGAACCCCAGTCATACAATGTGCTGCCAGGCTTTATTTTTTTTCTTTTTATGACCGATATTTAATAGTCATGCATTCATTTCTCATTGACCTCATTCCACTGGCATACAGCTTTCTGAGGACAAGGATTTTTGTTTGGTCAGTTTTATCAACAGCACCTAGAATCATGATTGTGTAAGTGCTTTCATTCAGACTTATACCCTTAGCCCACATGCATCTGTAACCTCAAAAGTGTGTAGTAAATTATTTTACAATAAATATAGGAATGATTGGGAATATTCACGGAACACCAGTCATTATACTAATGTAATGCCTATGGTCATGATTTATAGGAGCTTATAGTCTACAGGAGAAGACACACTTTGCTCATATCATTTTAAAATAAACACATGAAATTGTAATCCAGATAAATGCCACACGAGAAACTTAAAATATTTTATAAGACAGGATAAAATGGTGATTTGTTATCATCAGACAGATTAGAAAAGATTTTTCTGAGGAAACATGTTTTGCACCAAAATATGTCTGAGCAATCCAAATAAGGGAGAGAGTTAATTGTGCATCAAGATGAAAGAAACTCACAGGCAAATGTCCATGGTAGACAACTGGAAACGTTCAGGATGGCTAGAATATAAGATTAAAAGTACCTTGCAATGTAAAGCTGACATTTTTATGGGAAATCTGTAAGACATGTTAGAGAGATTCATATTTATCCTAAGAACAATGAGAATATTTTGAAAAAGGTTCAGAACAGTTTACATAATCAGATATAGATTTTGGAAGAGGAAAAAAGTTCACTGTGTTTGCAGTGTCAAGAGCAGGTGGCAGGTGGGCAGGTGGGAAGATACTGTAAAAGTCCCAATGAAAGGTGTCATTAGTTTGAACTGGTGACAGAGAGGGAGAGAAGTCCATTGGATCCCGGAAATGTTTAGAAAGAAAAAAATACAGAGGATGTAGTAATAAATTATTGGGCTGGACATATAGGGTCAAATCTGCTCACTTACTGAAATATATAAAATAAAAATGTACCGGTTAAGGTGTTAAAGAAAGGGAATAATTGAGGTTCGTTGGACATACATAAAATATTAATTAGGATATTAGGTAAATGGAAACTACTCAGTGGAAAAATAGGAGTTAGAGATATAAAGTAATGACACATTTGAATATAGGTGATAATTGCATTTTTGTGAATGGAGACAATTATTTAGGGATAGAGTATAGTGTGAGAAGATACAGTTTATCCATCTTAGTGGAAGGAGTAATTCCAATAATAAATGGCTGAATGGAAGAGAATAAATCAGCAAGGAAGAAAGAGAAAAACAACCAAGCAGGCAAGATGACAACTTAAGAGTAGAACAGAAATCAAGACAAGAGATTTTTTTCAATAAGAGCATCCTTAGCAGACTAGAAATTGCTACAAGTTCAAATAAATTTAGCATTGCCAATGTCTGCTCCATTGTTCCAATGAAGGACACCAGTGATATTGACTCTGTGTGTGTGTGTGTGTGTGTGTGTGTGTGTGTGTGTGTGTGTGTGTGAAGTTTAGCAAATTAGCAGTTTAGGGGTATTAGCTATTAGCAGAAAGCTGTAGGCTTAGAGGATTGTGACAGGGCTGGTGATGAGGGAACCACAAACAGTGAACAAAAATGTTCATATCATCAGCCTAATCCTAAATTACACATTCAGATAGTGTAAATTTCAAGAACTCTATGCCCCTAAGTTTGATAACCTAGATGAAATGAACCAACTACTTCAAAGACATCATCTGCCAAAACTCACATAAGAAAAAACGGTGTGTATAAATAGACCTAATTCTGTTAAAGAAATGGAATTAATAATGAATAACCTTTGACAACAGAAAGCACCAGGCCCAGACAGGTTCACTGGCAAATCACACCAAATATTTGAGGAAATTATACCGATTCTTTAGTATCTCTTTCAAAGGATAGAATAAGAAGGAGTATTTCCTAACTCATTCTATGAGGCCAGCATTACACTAATACCAAAATCAGACAAAAATGTTACAGAAAAAATATAAATCAGTATCTGTCATGTACATAGATGCAAAATCCGTCAAAAAGTTAGTAGCAACTGAATCCCATATAAAGAATTTTACACCATGACCAAATGGGATTTATCCTAGGTATGTTAAACGTACCTTTACTAAAATATCTAACACTCTCACATTTATGTGTTTGCCAAGTGAAATAAAAACTTATGTTTATGAAAAACTTGTACATGAAAGTTTATAGAAACTTTATTCGTAATTGTCCCAAACTGGGAACAATGCAATGTCATTCACCTGAAAAATAAACAAACTGAGGTACAAGCACACAATGGAAAAATACCCGGCAATTAAAAAAATAATTAATAAATGCCAGAACATAATGAATCTTGAATAAATAATACCAGTGAAGAGAGACCGAAGAGGCTATGTACCTTATGATTCCACTGATTTTATACTCTAGAAAAAGCAGAAAACAGACCAATGATGGGGCTACAGGGGAGATAACTGACATGCGACATTCCGAAGTTTGTTCTTGCGATAGAAGTCTTCTACAAGCTGACTGTGTTCACATGACTGTGTAACTGTCAAAACCCTCAGAAATGTTCATTGAAAGAGGCGAATTTTACTAAATGTAAATTGCCTTAATTTACAAAAATGAAAAGAAATAACCAGTATTTTTTCTTGCTGTTGTTAATCTGGGTGTCTGTATATGGTTATAATTCTGTATAAAGAAATATCTTAAATCCTGGACTATTTCATTTAGACAATATTTGTATTAATTTGAATAAGAATAAAGAAAACAAAAGTTGCCTTTTATAAAATAAGGCATGAATTCCTATTATTGATAGTGGAAAAGAAATCTGCTTGACTCACTTTTTAAATATCATCCTTTGGCCTAGGATTCCAGTATAATCGAATGATAGTGATGTTTATTATTCACGAATTCACATGCTCACTAAAATGTGTAACCTCAAAACAAATACTCATGCGCCTGTATGGTCATTTGTGGACATGGGCAGAGTGGAAAAATATCTGTCACATGATACACACCGTCCCAGGTGAAGTCAAAGACGGTGACACTCTTGTCTTAATGTTTCAACTTCATAATGTAAAGAGTCCTATTTGCAGTCAGTGCCGTGTTTCTCACATTTTTTTTTTTTTTTTGCTTTTTTGGGTTTTTTTGTTTGTTTGTTTTGTTTTGTTTTACGATTCCTATGTTTAAAATGGCCGTCAATATAAGTGCTGAAGTGTCATCTCGTGTTCTCAAGAGTAAGAAAGCTTTGATGCACCTTCAGGAGAAAATAATAATGTGGGTTAGATATGTTTCCTTCAGGCATGAGGTATAGTGCTGCCGGCTGAGTTCAGTGTTAATGAATCAATAATACTGCACGTCCAGAAAAAAGGAGGATAAAGTTTGCTGATCATTCTGTGAGGCTGTCCCAGGAGCACTAACATAACATCTATAGAGTTTGTTAAAGCTATGGAAAAGATGGAAAAGCGGCTGCATTTGTGGATTCAGGAGATAGCAACCAATAAAAAAGCATAATGGACAGCACTGCTGTGAGGCTGAAAGTCAAAGAAATTTATGGTCAAATTACCCAGGGTCAGGAAAATGTTAAGCCCTTCTTGACTAGTGCTGGCTGGCTGGCATGTTTAAAAATGTGATATGGCTTTCTCTCTCTCTCTCTGTTTTTTTAAGTGTCACAATTAATTATGCTGTACAACACCCTTTAATATGAGCCAACATAGCTGAACACAGAATAAATCAAGATTTTGAATACATTTTGTGAGTTGAAAGTAAATTGAAAAATAATATCCTGATGAGAAAAACAAATTACAATATGGGTTATATAGCTAGAAGAAAAAAGAATGTGCCCTAACTCAACAAATTTATCAACTCTAAAGATTTGATTATGTCAGATGTCAGATATACTTTGTGAAAAAAAATAAAACCAATGTAAATATCACTTTACCCAGTAGGAAAATAAATCTCTAAAATGGTAAAAGAAGATTTAAAAGTAAACAACAATAAAAAGAAAATTTAAAAGAGAAAGGGCTTAGTACACTGTAAATCTTTATCATTTTATTTTAATCAATACATAATGACACTACAAGATAATTATGCTTAATGCACCTGACCTATTCTTATACTCCACCTGTCATCAAAAGCGACTCTAATGACTGCATCGTTTTAAACTGCATGAATAGTCTTAAGAAACTAAACTTGATTTTAGGTTATTGGGAAGAGTATCAATTATTTTTTCTTCAGCATATTTACTAAAACTCAATATCTATATATTTCAATGGTAAAACAATAGCCCTATATTGATGACTCTGTCAGATAATTATCTTGGATCCCAACCTCTTTTTCTATTCTATTTATGTTTACTTATTTCCTACTTTAACTTTATATAATGCTTTGATTTTCCTACATATATGTAAAGCTGTACATCTAATAACTTTGCTTATAATCTGCATTTAAGAGTGATTGGAAGCTTTGAATTACAAAATAAAATGAATCAACAAAAGAAAAGAGCAAAATATTAGAAAAACAGTGTTTTAACAACCATTTAATTGCATATCTAATTTTTTTTTAGTATTTATTTTTACCTGTGTTTAGAATTCTACTGTGCTATGTATAATAAAACATCTCTGCATTGGAATTGAGCTCTGAGTGGATGTTTGCCCTTAGAAGCAAATGTGCAAAAACATAATAACAATACATATTTAGACACTGAGATCAGGACTGGGCCAGGACAAGGATAATGATCATACAGAAAGAGAGCAAGAGAAAGACGTAGAATGCATTGCTACCTCTATTGTGAGAAGTCTACTTGCCTATCTCAGTCAGACTCTGCCATGATATTCAGACACATAGTATAGTCTTTGAAGAATTTAGAGAACTTTAACACTTTGTGGCACAGTTTTTTTCTCCAAATGTTACATATAATTTATTATTTCACACAATAATATATGTTTATTAGTTACTTTTTATAATTAATGAGTTTGGAAACCCCTCATCATTTATATAATTAGTTTAAACTTTAATTAATAAATTAATATAACTTTAAGTGTCACAGAATTTTCTAAGTAGATTTTATATGAAAACATTTTTTTTAAATGTGGTAACAGCTAAACTCAGTTTCTGAGATTTTTTAATTAATAAATTTCAAATCCCTTTGAAAAAAATTTATAAGAAAATCCCAATTCCCTTCTGTAGTAATATTGTATGTATTATCTTAGCAAAGCATCTTCTTTCCAGGTAATCTGTTAATTTTTCATCCATTATAGTTCTATGAAATATAAAAGCTCTACTGCACTTGATTACTGTTTCAGACAATTTGCAAATGCAACCTTCAGATTTCTTTTCCAGATTCTTTTATATTGTTTTTGACATCAGTTAATGCTCTACCTGCTTTTCTAAATACCTGTCATTAACAAAATAATGTGCTTTTGTTATACTCCAAACTAATTTCATGGCTATAACAAACCTCAAGATTACTCAAGAATCTATGATGCTTAGCTTCTTTCCAAAGCATCTGCATGAAATTTTCATTCTTTCCAACAAATAGCAGTCACAAGCTATTTTACCCATCAGCAATTTCCATCTATAGCATCTTCTTGACCTAAGAATAATGTTTCTTTTGTTTTAAGAAACAAGATATTGTAGAAAGGCTACATACAGAGCAGTTACCCATGCCACCCTAGATAAGGATGAGCCTTGCAAGTGACCCAACTACTCTGCAGATTTATTCTGAAAAGTGACTGTCACCTGATACTCCCCAATTAATGTATTAAGCAGAAATAAACATTTCAAAATTGCATTATGTCTCGGGGCTATGCCTATTAATACTCTAACTCTCTCCTGTCTCATTAGGTCCTGGAGGAGGACAGGCGGCCGGAAGGTTATTAGGTGCTCATTAAGAAAAGCTTTAACCTGACAGGCCGGGGGCAGGAAATAATAGTGCTCAAATCTCACGATGCAATATTTAATTATCTTAATCTACAAGCTAACATTAAGCAAGAGTTTTAAAAGTATCATGCTTCATCAGTGTTATGAAAAGTAATTAAAAGGCAGGTAACGTGCTGCCATTTTTCATTTCTCAAGAGATATATAAGAGATATTAAAAACAGATAAAAGAACGTTTTAGTCTTATGTAAGTTTAAACTACATAAATCAAAGATTGAATTTGCAGTCCTAAGCTTTCTCACTGGCACTTGATATTACTATCTCTAAAATATCTACAGATCATTGATTTTCTAAACAGACAAAAGTTATTTGGTCCTGATTTTAGGCCAAAATTTTGTCAATCATTATCTTAACATATTATGCAAAGCTATGGGGAATGGAGCAAGGCAGGGGGCGGAGAGTCAAGGGAACTAGCCCTCAGTCTTTGTCTTCTACCTGTTGAAACAATAGGAAAAGAAGGCTGTATATGGAAAGAGCTCTATCCCAACATGAACTAAAATACTCAAGTTTGGGAGGCATGTTCTCAGTTGGAAGAGGAGATGAGCTGCGCCGTGCTCAGAAGGGATCACCAGCCAATCTCCAGGTAGTGCCCACAGTGACACCTTCACCCCTTCCTAGCGCTGACCAAGTCCACTAGCCCAGAGCACAATCTGCACAAAACTGGTCCACTGGTGTTCCAGTGCATAGTGAGTGTTGCTTTATTTGTTTCTTGTTAAAAATATTACATATTTTCCAAATTGATTTTGTGAGATGTTATCTTTACAATTACTATAATATTTTCTATTGAAAGAACGGAAAACTAAAGTTCGAAATCCCTAAAGATATTTGGGATGCAATAAATAATATATAAAGATTCTACCAGATGGATAATTTTTAGAGACATAGAGCTCTAAAATGCAATTTCTTAGTTTTCTATAAAGTGTGGACAAAATAATTAAGGATAAAAATAATAGATTAGTCTCCAGTAACTATTTAAACATGTGACATATGGCTTCTGAGAATTAACTATGATGACATCAACATTTCTCTTCTTAAATTAAAACAAAAATAATCTAAGTTGCTTATGATACATGCTATTAGCAACATAAGTAAAGGACAAATCTAAAATAATTTGATTTGTTTATCATTTGTTTAAATCACCTTCTTTCTGCAACTACCCTGATATCATATATCTATACACTCCATGTGAAATTCAGTGACATTATTTTTTAGCTTCTGGGATCAATAAGCTAAAATTAGATCATCTAGGATGGAAAGAAAATCAGTATTCTGGTAACAGACTGTGGAAACATTACTTACAAAGGAACTATTAAGTGAGTTATAAAGATTTTTTTTCTCAGGCTTTACATGGTTTACCTTTAAATGCACATACATCATGGCTGTTTTGCTAAATCTTTACAAAATATTTTTTAAAGTAAATTCCTCATGTTGTTGTAAGCAAACCACTGAAAGAAACTTAACCATGTTTTTTTTTAAATTTTAATTTTTCAATTAGAGTTGAGAATTAATATTATTTTAGATTAGTTTCAGGTGGTTTGGCATTTATATAATTTATAAAGTGATCCCTCTAATTACTCTAGTAGCCATCTGGCACTATATACAATTATTACAATAATATTGACTAACAACTATGTTGAAATAGTGCAAAAACTCCACTTCTACTTCCTGAAAAGGAGTTGCAAGCCATATATTGTTTTTTCAGTAAAGATGTTTAATATCCATCACATGACAGGGCCAAAAAAATTGAAGTCTCCACTAAGACATAAAGCATAGGTTTTCCTTGTGTCAGTAGAGGAATAAAAGTTGAATAGTGTCTAAGGGTTGAATAGTACCCCCTAAAATTCTTTCATATAGAACCTCAGAATGTGACCTTATTCAGAAACAGGGCTTTTGCAGATGTAATTAAGGTAAGAATTGAGGTAAAATTGTAATGGTTTAATATGAACCCTAAATGCAATGAGAGTGTCCTCATGAGAGATTGAGGTCACACAGACTCACACAGGGAGAAGAATGCAATGTGAAGACAAAGGTAGAGACTGTGGTTAGGATGCCACAAGCAAAGGCATGCCTGGGGCCACCAGAAGCTGGAAGAGGCAAGTAGCGTGATTCTTGCAGTTTTCGGAGCGAGCATGGTGCTCCTGACACCTTGATTTCAGACTTCTAGCCTCCAGAACTGTGACAACATAAATATCTGCTATTTTAAGCCACAGGTTTGTGATCATTTGTATGACACCCCTAGGAAATGAGTATAAGTAGAAACCTAAAATGATGTCTCCAGTCTCTCCAAACAAACAGATGTTTTTATAGCTTGGAGAAATTTCAGAGGACCATTTAAAAAAAAAAAATTGATTCTAATATAAAACCATGAAGGTAAGGTCAATTTAGACTATAAACAATAATGAGTCATAAGTTAGACACTCATAAGACATCAACTATTATATAAGAAATATGCAAAACATAAAGGGTATGATAAATACAAATGCCACTGAATATTGGTAAAAAAAAGATAAGATATAGAGTTTGTTAAGACATCAGTTAATGTTCTAGTTTGTTTTCACAAAGTCAGAGAATCTCTTGATTGGAAGGAATCTTAAAGGTTATCAAGGTTTTTATTTGAACATCTCATCAGGTAGCCGAACGTCTTCTTTAAAATTCTTTCTAAAGTTACTTCAGCTTCTTGGCAACTCTAGTGGCGGAAATATAATTCCATTTTTAGACAACCTTGTCAGTATTGCCTTCATTCTAAGAAGCTTAAACCCCTGTTCTGCACAGCAGACCTTCAAACACTTAACTTTTATTTTGGCAAAAATCTACACTTCCTTTTAAAATTCCTTATAGGATATGATTCATTTTCTGGCTTTCTTTTCATCTAAATGCAACTCCTATGAAAATAATAAGACTCATATATGAATTCCCTAAAATAAGAATTCCAACATTTAGCACAATTTGTTGGTACTTCTAAATTAATGCAACAGAACTAGATTGGTTTCACTACCTACTATTTTTATGTTATTTCAGTTTAGATTACATTAGCGTTGTTGACAGTCTAGTCACTCCTTTAATGCAAAACACAACTGGTATGTATTATTTTATATGGCTATTTCTAGGTTATTTCTCCCTTAAATATTGTTTTCTATGCTTGAAAGCAACACATTTATCTCTCATTTTTCATCTTGTTTAATTCTAACGACCCTCTATTTCTATTCTAACTTTTTTATCCTACCAATTTGGTAATGCAGAGGGTCAGTTACTCTCTCTCAGGTTTAATTTGCAGAAATTTAGAAGTGCCCCTTCTATCTTAGAATAGTGTTATATTTATAATGTTATTGATGTGCTCATTAAACTAGACCTTGAATTAACAATGTTCTTCTTTTGTGACAGTGATTCCATTCACCCTGATCATAGTGGTAGGCAAATTTCTCATTTAAATAACTGGTTAACACTTCCCCTGATTGTGAAGAGGAACTTCATCACCAATAATTTTGACCGTATGATATGTGAAAGAAATAGATCAGATCATTGCAGATAAGTTTAAGAGTGTAGTTATTAAATAACATCTCTGTAATGACTGGGAAATTAAATTCTTCTACACCTACGGATGGCAGACAAGTTATTCAGGAATAAGTATCTAGGAAGGCTAGCTGCCTAACCATGAAAAAAATCTCCAGAAGATAGATATTTCCTTGAAATTGTCACTATAGAACAGTGTTCTTATTAGAGCAGGGAAGGAGAAAACTTGGCTATTCTTTTTATAGATAAATCTCAGTTTTTTGAAACCAAGAAAATTCTGCCATAATCATCCAGCATAAAAGCAATTGATATATAAACTTGGTTACCCTAACTTATTAAATCTATGTAAGAAATAAACTGGTTTAACAAGTTTTTTGCTCAACATTTTCTCTTCATTAAGAATCTACTTGTGAATTTAAATTATAGTGATTAAAATGTTGATGAGATTTGAACAAGAGCAGTTAGCTAAATGATTTAAATAACTAAAAATGTATAGTTATGAACATATGAATCGTTGTCCACATAAAATCATTCTGGCATCCCAAATTTAGAAATGGTGACCTAGAAAATTTGGACCAAAATCCTGATAAGAACATAGAAATTTTAAAAGTGTAAAATTTAATTTAAAAAGTTCTATACATAAAAACAAAAAAATTAAAAATTCAATAGTGTTTTTAACCAAGTCTGGAAAACAAGTCTGGAAAAAAATCCAGAATGAGCAAAGAAGAGCAAGACAAAGCAGAAAGAGGTAGGATTCACGGAGGACATTTAGTTGGAATCAAAGAAATCAGACTTAGACAATGTGACAGAATAACATTTTAAAATAGAATAGCCAAGATGTATTCAAAAGTTCTGAAAGTTCTTTAACTACAGATTCGAAAAGCACTGTGAACCTCAAACAGAACAAATAAGAACTATACCTGGTCAGTTTATAGTAACAACCACTACAAAAAGGCAAACATAAATCTTAAAATTAGACAGTGATCAAGGCATATGATGGTCAAAGTAGAAATGCTCAATTGATAATTGACTTCTCTAAGGAAAAAAAAAAAACAACTGAAAGTCAAAAGAAAATAGAATGGAATTTTCAATATCAGGAATAAATGAAGGTCATTTGTGGAGATTTCAAAGATGCTGAAAGGATAATAAGATGATATTTTGAACAAGACTATGACAACCCATTTGCAAGCTCGGATAAAACTGGCAAATAACTGAAAAGAGAAATATTACCAAAACTGATATAAAAAAAAAAAAAGAGAAAAATCTGTTGAGTCCTATGTCTACTGAGAAATGTATATTATAATTAAAAACATTCCCTGAAACATACCTCCATATGCATGTAAAGTCACTAATTTATTCTGTCATGTTTATGGAAGAAACACCAATTTTGTACAAAATTAATCAAGAAATAAAGAAAGAGGGACCTTTCTCAACTTGTTTAATGAGGCTGATATGTACCTAATACCAATAGTAAAGAGTGTCTTAAAAAGAAAAATAAATCTATAAACTAACATCGCTCATAAAGATAGATGTCCAGAAGCATCAAAATATCATTGTAAAAAGAACCTTTTAATAAAAAGAAAAATAAATCATGAGAAAAGGAATTTTCTATGGAATATGAAGTTTTCTTTTTATTCAAAAACAAACCTGTGTTAATTTACTATTTTTATGGGAAAGGGAGAAACCTCAAGTGATAGTTTTAACAAATGCATCAATGTCATTTTGAACATTCATCATCTATTAAGGATTTTAAAAAAAACCTCTCAGCAAACTATGCGTAAAAGGGAACTTCTAAATGAATGAAAGCATCTGTGAAAAACTAAATAGTGAAAGACTGATTTTCCTCAACAAAGACTTGGCCCAAAATAGGAATGACCAGTTTTACCACTCTGTACTACACTGTAACGTAGGTCCCAGGCATTTCGATAATTCAAAGAACAAAATTCACGTTAATTTTTTAAAAAGTTAAAACTGTCATTATTTGCTTGATTCTGTTCATAGATAATTTTAAGGACTCTATTAAAAAATCTATTCAAATGTTTAGCAGGTTTTAAAATATGCAGTCAGTTTTATTCTCATATAAAATAAACAACTGAGAAATTTAAAAAATCCATTTATAATGGCATCAAAACATAGAAAATACTCAAGGATGTAATAAAATATGTGTGAGATTTCTATGCTGAAAACTTCAGAGTATCTGAGAGAAATTAAAGACATAATGACCAAAACATCCCATGTTCATGTATTGGAAGACTGTGTTACAACATGTTAATTTTCTTAGAATCGATTGGCAAATTCAATATAAAGTCACTCAAAACTTCCTTGGGTTGTTGGCAGATTTTGATAGACTAAAATTTATATGAACATGCAAAGGACCAAAATAACCAAAATTAGATAGAACAAAATTTTATGCACCAAAATCTTTTCTTTTTTTTTTTTTCTTCAAAGACCTAACAGCTTGATAGCCAGGACGTAGCCATGGTAGATTTCCATATTTTGAGAAACCGAATGTCACCTCCTGTTGATTTTCTCTGCGAAATGATCTTTCCATGAATGTTTAGTATCACATAGAAGAGAGGGAAGATGCTAAGAATAGAAATGCACGTGAAAGAACCAGGAGGGCCCAGAAAGAGATAACAGTGAGTCAACAACAGAGGGAATATCAGGAAATAAGGCATGGAGATCGTGTGGTGGGAAGCGGAGAAGGTGAGGGACACTGATGGAGGTGGCAGGACAGGGAGGGCATTATGCCAGTGTCCCTATCCAAGAATCAGAACAAACTGCTAACAACTGTTTTGAGAATGCTCGGTTATATTTTCCTAACTATTCAGTGCACTATATGAGTACATTCTTATTTCTACGTCTCCCACGAGCATCATCTAGCTAGCTTGATTTAGCTGTATTAATTTCTAAGTCAATCAATCTTTTCCAGAGACCAGCAAAATCAAAAGTCAGCTCTTGTGTCCTGTGGAGATCACCAGCTCAGGGAGACACCCTCGGCATCCAGCTTACCTGCACAGACCCCACCTCCTCACATAGTCCTACTGTATCCTGTTAGTTTCTTCAAGACACTTAATGATGTCTGGACTTTAATTTATTGATATTTACCCTCATTAGAATATGAGCTCCTAAGACGATGAGCTTTGCTAGGGTTCATGTTCTCTAGCTCAGAGAAGGCATGCATCAAATATTTATCCGTCAACTCATTATGGACTGTGACGTGTGTGTGTGTGTGTGTGTGTGTGTGTGTGTGTGTAGTATACATAGATACATGCGCATATATGATGCACACATATACATGTATCATACATTCAAATATATTTATCTATTTATTTATTTATTTAAACACACAGACATTTCTCTCTTTTTCCTCTAATTCTTCCACACATCATATAAGAGAGGAACATGAGCTGCATTTGGGTAGAAACTTATTTTCTCTATTGAGTTTGAAGAAACATGTTGCTGGGCACATGTGGAGGCAGCATAAACAGTAGTAGTTACTAGTGTTGAGTGAGATGTACACTGTGGTGTTTATGATTATTAGATTGCACTAAGAAAGAATATCTCATTATTTTATCTCTACCACTAGAGCGAGGCTCCTCAACCACTGCAATAATGGAAATTGCTAGAAGATTGACAGAACTATCCCTCTGTGAGTCTCAGAACACCTCCAGTATAGAATAAAACAATAAAGGAGCATTCTCTGAGTCTCTGGGACTATGCCCGTTCTCCCTGACATCTCATCAATATCGAAGTTAATATAGCTTAGTGTTATAATATCAGTTCCTTGTCTTTGTTTCTTTTTTCACGTTGGCTTAAATAGCCTGAGGTTAAAACTATGTATTATGATAAACACTTCAGATTTCAGCTGCCTTCATGATTGAAGACTCATGACACTTCTCCATAATCAACTTAATTGGTCACAGTTCTCTGAACAAAAGTAGCAATATCAGTTAATTAAAAAATAGAAATATATTCATGGATAAGTGCCATTATATAAATTTTCCTTTTTATCTAACAAAACTAAAATTGTGTTTTTATAACAGGCCATTACTGCAATATTCGTGAACTAAATCAAAATATATAACACTAAAAAATTAAAGAAAGAAGAAACCAAAAACGTACTTTGTAATAAAAGCATTCACTGAGTTCAATTTGCTCTGAACGAGTGTTTAACATCATGTTTCTTATGCCAGTAAAAAGGGAGCATGATACCAGTTCTATGTTTTAACTACTTAACTCGCATTCATTTTTAAATTACAAGAATGTAAAAGCATAGATTTGAAAGTTGTCGTTTTGATAATTTTAATTAAATAAAGACTCTAAAGATGCTCAAAATCATATATACTACTTAAATACTAAATTCTATGTGGCAGAGATTCGCCAAGCCCATTTTCCCTTCTGCACAGACAGGCAGCTGGACCTCATTTTTCAGCCTCCTCACAATGAATTGTGGCCAAGAATGGGAGGTAAGCAGAAGCCATGTGAACTGAAACCAGTTCTGTCTGGACATAACCACCCCCACCCAGCACGCACCCCGAGCCCCGTCCTTTCCCTGTCCTGTTGACTAATAAAAGAGTAGAACGATGTCAGTCAGAATTCTCCAGAAAAACTGAACCAAAGCATGCGTGTTGATGCTATTGATTTGTTTAGATGCATATATTCTCTATGTTGATATAAATATAGATATTTATTATGGAGGCTGGGAAGCCCGGTCATCTGTCCCCTCCAGCTGGAGATGAAGAAAGCTGGTGATTTAGTTCAACCTAAGTCTAAAGACTCAAGAAAACCAGAGGAGGTGAGTAGGTAAGTCCCATTCTGCAGGCAGGTGAGATGCGACGCCCCAGCTCAAACAGAGAGGCAGGAAAATGGGATGAATTCCTTCCTCCTCCACCTTTTGTTTCATTTAGGCTTTCAACGGACTGGATGATGCCCAAACACATTGGGTGAGGCCGTCAACTTTACTGAGTCCTCCAACTCAGTTGCTAATTTCATCCTGAAACGCATCCTAGAAGCACCAGAAACAACGTTTAATCTGGGCACCCCGTGGCCCATTCAAGTAGACACGTAAAATTAACTATTGCAGAAACCATTAAAACAACATATTCAAGATCCAGAAGATGAAAAAACCCAGAGTCTGTAAATTATTACATTTCCTGCCAATTAGAAGGATGGATATTTTTACTTTATGTGAGTCAGAATTAAACTCCTTGTGTGTTGAGCCATTACATGACATATATTTTATTTTCCTTGAAAGTTAAATTTAATATAATTCCTTAATTCGCACATTAGTTATCATTAGACTAGATGCAATTTTTCTTTAATAAGTTCTTAGACAAATATGAAAAATAAAACAAATAAATAAAACAAATAGAATTTGCTTAACTGCTTATTTTAACAGTTGACTTGAATAGTCAATCTCTTTCCACTTCTAAAAGCTGCAAATTACATTTATTTCTAATTCTACCATATCTCTGCCATGGTAGATGCTTTATTTCTAGTTCTAGTGTTGTCTTTATAGACTCTTTATATTAAATATTAAAATCCACACCTTTGTTAATATTTGAAGCGGGTATGGATATGACATATGTATGCATACGCAGGTATCTTTAAAAACTAAAGGATAGTTGAATGCTAAAAAAAAAAAAAAAAACTCCTTAAAATCAGTTTATAGATATGGGAAATAGGAATAGGTAGATGACAAAGATATTCAAGATACTATTGTACTTATTTTAAGCTGTCTAAATAGCACCATTAACCATATACTCATAAAGTAATTCCATAAATTACCATGAGACCAAACCTATGAGATTCTGTAGTTGAAACATATTATTGATGGCAAAACAGAAAAATCCAAACCAAAAAGTAAATTAAAAAAAAAACAAAAATTCAGGTAACGTATTGTTTGCCAAACATATCTCTGACCAATCTAAAAATAATTAAATCCAGAGGGAAGAGGCACCATGTAAATGGGAGATTATTTAGAAAGCTCTATTCCAGTAGGACTAAGAAGGGATATAAAATAAATGAAAAAGGAAGTAATCAAGTCTCTAATAGCTGAGAAAACTAATAACCCAGGATGCCCTGGCGACTCATTAGAGTAAACAAGAGGAAATGAAAACCTGTATATAGATCGTCCAGTCAACATGTTTAATCCATGGAAATTAAACCTAGAGAGAATATTTTAGAATAAATTCATAGAAAATCCTGACATACCATTTTAGATTTTAATGTCTTCAATTTTATTACACCTATTTCCTCCGTTATATTTTCTATCATCTAACATTAATATACAAAACAAAGTGAGAGATAATGGTGAAACCAACATTTATGAATCAAGTAATCTCCAAATATATATTTTGCTGGAAGTCTTATATTTTTGTCTGTGTTTCTACGCATTTTACACATTCATCGAACAGTCACCATTTCTAAATTCATAGTCATAATTTCCGTGTCAGTAGGTATCATCATACTTTTGTTGATTGTGCTAATGACAAAAATCTTCAGTGAGATCAACTTAATTTTAAATGTTATTGGTGTCTCATTTTCTTCCATTCCCATGATGAACTATTTATACATTTATTTCAATTCTTTCTTCAAAATACACAATCTACCTATCACCTTCCTACTTTTTTTTCCCTTTACCCTCGCAATAATCATTACTGGTTAGGTTTTATTCCATATAAGCTCTAAGTACACTTTGACATATTAAGGGTGCTCAAAATCTGTCAGATTGATTTACAGATATGCAAACTGAATTATAAATCACATAATACTTGATTTTACATAATTCAAAATCTTAATTGAATATGTCTCTACTATGCTTAGCATCATTTAAAATAAACATTTAAGACTAGATGAAAGAATGTAGAAAGTGCAATTTTCCTAACTATAAATGCACTGAAAGAAATTTAATGTTAAGAGTTTAAATATTTACAGATGTATGTCTGCATGGGATGCATACATTCAAAAAAAGTATAAAAAACGTGGACCATCAAGAAAGCAAATGCACTCCAGGACTTTAAAAATTAGTCCCAAGCCTGAACAAATTCACTTTACTGAAATAATTAGGCTAAGCCAACAGTTTCTTACTCTCCCTTCCCCTTGTCTGTTGTTTTAAGCGCTTGGTAATTTCATTTGGATTCCTTATTCTTGACTTGGGTTTTTTTTCCCTCATTTTACCCTTTGTCACTGTCACTATACATCATATTCCCCCTCTAACTCCGCTATTGATCTTATTTGAAATATTTTTTTGTTTATTTTATTATGCTTGGCATAAATGTGAGAAAAATAATATCAAAAACAAATGAAAAAGTGATAGCTTGGGAATGTGTACATGAACGTATTTCCAGTGAAATGAATTATATAATTGTGCATACGTTCTCACACATACACCTCAATAGATGGAGGAAGGAACATGTTTCATCAACCACATGGCCAGCAACGGCAGAGGCTTACCTTGGCTTGGTTACTAGGTGCACGAATCACAGACAATGGAAAACTGTAGCACAGATGGAATTCTTTCTTCACTCAAAAGACATAAGTGATTATAATGAGGCCTGAAAATTGTCACCATCATAGATGAACGTATTTACAATTTTTCTTATTTATTCATGTGTAGCTAACACTAAATCAGCCAGTTCTCTTATCCTCCTGATACTTTTCTTGATATCTTATACATATACAATTGGAGATATTTATCAAAAAATTCCTTATTCTGTATTCTTATTTGCTTTTCCAAACACAATGCAATATATATATTTCATGATATAAAATTGAATCATTGTGATATTAAGCAACTTGATGAAATAAAATCTCCTATCTAGTCAGTGAGGGACAAAACTCAGATGTTCCAATTTTCAGTTCAGTGAACTTTAAAATGCTGTGCTCTGATTTTCATTAAGACATTTCAGATTGTTCTACTACTTCAACTTATATTTCAAAATCTGCTTGGCCCTTATTCGACTTCCTATACTGAATTACAGCTGGATTCTCTGTATATAGTGTTCTGCTTAATAATTTTCGTTTGACTCAAAAGAAAGTGAAATTAATATATATTGGAAGTATAAATGTCCCCTTATTGTCATGGTGCTCTTATATGAAATACTAGTATTCTAAATGACAAAATTAAATCATTTAATAATTTTGAGATTTTCATAACTTGTGTATAAAATGCGTTATATTGTGTCACCTTGAGTCACTAACTGACATTCATGAACATTTTATCTTCTGTTTTCTTTCTTTCTAGAAGAGTTCCTGGCATGTGGGACTCAATAAATGTTTTACAAAAGAGTAAATAAAATAAATGAACATAGCTCTGTTTCTCTTGCAAAAGAGCTTAAACATAAATTAGTATGTCAGATTAACAAATTGGCACCTTAAAAGACACAGTAAAGAGAATATAAGTAGTACTGCAATATAGAATATATAGGTCTAAAGAGTAAGATAACTGAACAAACTCGGTGAAGATTAAACCACTTGATACGATGCTCTTGTCACTGACAGGTGTACATTCAAGGACAATTCCCTCTTATAGTTTCAAAACAGTTGCACACGTCATAGCCACACATGACATCCAGAGGCAGAGAAAGGACCTGTGGATGTCTTATGCTTCTTTCCTAAGGATAAACAACCCCTTTTTAAAGGTTCCCAGGAGACCTCTCGCAAGTCTCTCCGGGTAAGACCGTCCCCAAAGCACAGGTCCCTGGCCACTGTGAAGGCATGGCTGCTGCTCTGCCTCCTCCAGGCCCCGCTCTGCTGAGCAGGTGCTGGGACTGCGTGGCTCCATGGCGGCTCACTCTTATTCGGGGTGGGTTGGCAGGTGATGGGAATGAGGCTGGTGGCATCTCTAACCCTGAAAATGCACTACATTAAGTGGAAATATCTTGAGGTTTTAGGTGTATAGACATCTCCTTCTATAATATTTTAGTAACAAGAGAATGCCTTCCACAATCCCTGAGTATATTTTACCAAAAATATTGGAAGGAGATATTTAAAAAATGAGTAAGTACTCAAGCTTCCTGACTTAGAAACCCTTACACTTTTGGTTTGTTTTTTATGAGTTTTATTCCTAATGGGACATGAGCAACAAGACAATTTTAATAACAAACCAGTTGTGAATTCGGTTATGAATCAAGCTGATATCCCTCTGATGTCTACTTTTAAATAGAAAAGTGGAAGATTATCAGCAGCTTACTAAACTTGTTCAAACAAATGGTCTTTTTGAATGGATTTATATAAACAAAATGTTTTTTCTTTTAAAAATCATAATTTATCACAACTTACTGATCAAGATTTCATTCTCTATATTGGAGCTCAATGAGAGTAAACTCTTGGAACATATTTTGTAAAGAAAATAGCAAAGGCTCTATCTTGTCAGAAAACACACACAATTCACAGTCATTCTCACAGATTCATGGTGCTTTGTAAGGATACAGGAAAGAAGGTCAAAGTGGCATTCAGTCACTTGAAGTATGTCTTACAGGCAACTTTATTTCCTGGTGTCCTTCACATTGTTGTAATTTACATAATTCCAGACACTCTTTGTAAATAATCATACTTCAGAAAAATACAACATATGAAAAGTCGATCATGTCCCCATAACAGATCTCTTTCATTACAGAAAAAATAAATTTTCTTAAGGAAAACAGGGACAGGATTCTCCAGACCCTCTAGAAAAGAGGGAGCTTCTCCAAACAATGAAACATGACATTGATCAATTAATATGCAGACAACAGTAATGGGTTTTTGACTTATGCAGTGTTGAAAGTAGGTAACTCACAAAGAACTGGTCAAGAAAGATCATTGTATTATGTTTGTCAGTCCAATTTTAATAAAGTTAAATTAGAAATGGCCTCCTACACAAAATGTGCAGTGTCTATTTTAAAGACTGAAATGTTTAGAAAGAATATAAACTCTCCGAGGACAGATTCTATCTTCTTCACCTGTGAATTTCGATTACCAACCATATTACTGGCAGAAAGTTACAGTACGCCCTCAGAAATATATATGAAATGCAAGGATGCTGAGTTTTCTATCACAAGGCAACACTCCACAGCAAATAAGCAGAAAGTAAATGGAAGTAAATGAATAGAATAATATACTTAATGCACATTAATTTTCAAATATATATTAAAATTTTACCTAGTTATTTTTGTTATGAAATATAACACAAATATAGAAGAATATATAAAATAATGTGGACTTTTAATTTTTTATAATGTGAACACCCATAAAACTCTCACCCTAATACAGACACAAACCACTGTCAGCGCTCTACAGTTCTGTACCTGTCTCTTCTCAGCAAAATTCCCTCCTCACTGAAGTTAACCACTATTTTAATTTACATTGACTATGTTTTTGTCTTTTTATTTTAGGGTTCAGACACTTAAATATACACCCTAAATACTTTCACTTTGCATTACGATTGTATTTAATCCAAGTTATTGTACTTAGCTACAGTTCATTTACTTTCAAGAACATATTGCATGGCACCCGTGTAAATTAATACAATTTATCTATTTGCCTGTTGTATTTTTTTTCCAGTTTGTAGCTATTTTTAATAATGTGATTATGCACATTATTGTATATGTCTTATGTACAATGTATGCATGTATATATGCATACATTTCTATTGGATATATACCGAAGAATGAAATTTTTATGATTTTAATGTTAGTGATGCTTATTATTTTCTGAAAAGGTTGTATCAATGTTCACTCCCACAAGCAATGTACATAACTTCAGATCTAATATCTCACATGTTAGCTTGTCAATCTTAAAATTCTAGTCACACCAGTAAGGGTGTCCATGTACTTTATATTTTTTAATTTATCCGATTACTAATGAAGTTAAGTACCTTTCATATGTCTATTTGCCATTTAGATTTCCTTTTTAGTAAAATAGCTATTTAATTCTCTTGCTCATTCTTCCAGCCATCTGTTTTTTACTTACTGACAAGGTAGTTATAGAGTTTCAGTGTGAGTCCTTTGTTATATATTTTGCTAATATAATCTTCCTATTTTTGGCTTGCCTATTCGTTTTCCCTAATACTATTTATAATGTCTCAATAATACATATAAATATACCATTATTTCGCTAACCATTTTCTTAATATTGGATATCAGTAGTTTTCAATTTTCCAATACCATAAATAATACCACTCTAAATATATTTGCATGTAAAATCTTATTTCTCTTTCTTCAATAAAATATGTATCTGAAACAGTGCTACTCATACAAAGAATGCGGGCATTCAAATTTAATGTTTAACATTGTTTTTACTGGTTTTAAATTATATATTAAATGTTCTGTGAAAACTCAAGGCTTTCTCCTTCCTACAACTCTCTCTCTCTACTTGATCAAGCCCTACAGTCAAGGTGTCAGCATGTGCTCTATTGGGCTATGGAATCAAGGAAGAGGATTCCCTTTGGGGAGATCTAAATGGATACAAACTCTTTCTTACATACGAAATATCTATTGTAAGGAAATTTTTTCCTCTCTTGTGAGTTCTCTATTTTAATACAATATTACTCATTTTGAAGAAAAAAATTTCAATCAGAATAATAATAATCATTATAAATGACATTGTTAATTGTAAGATGATTTACATTTTAAAATATAATTGAAGAACACAAAATAGTAAATTATTATTGTCATGATTTCAGAGTGCATGCATGTGTGTGTGTGTGTGTGTGTATAAATATATACATATATATATATATTTTTTGCAAGGTTATTCCCCATGTCCCTATACTGCCCACCTATCAGCTGATCACTGTCCCCTGGGTTTAAAGTAAACCAACAGGCCAAGTCTTTATCGAATACCCACCTCCGTGCCAGGGCCTGAATCTGCTGTCAGCCTGCCTTTTTCTTAGAGGTTCAGGTGAGTCCTTTTGTAATAATTTGATATTGAAAAAAGTATATCATTAATTTGTTTTATCGAAAAATTGTTTCTTCTGTGCTAGATTCTGTCTTAAATTCTGGGCAATTTAAGATCATTTTAGGCTCTCAGGCTAGAAGAAATTATATAAAGAATGGAATAAAATTTACTATAAAGCAAGAATTTTCTTAGTAAATATAATTGTAAGTGGGCTAACATGCCTAATTCTCACCCCAGTAAAATTACTCTAGTATTGTCCACATTTTCTAAATTCACTATCATTACCCTTGGCTTCATTTTATATACTATAACAAATATATTCCAAAAAAGCAATAGACAGAGTAGTTTAATATTGACTGTTCTGTTTAGAAAGAACAAGTAAAAAGAAAACTGAATTCAGACGGTTTTACTTAGAAAAACCATAGAATTCCTAAAATATAAAACAAGGCCAGTCTTCTGAACATGTAAAGGACATGACAAAGATTTCATATAATTAATATTTATCTATATAAACACATCTGTATATATAACACATAATAAAATGAGATATGTAAGTCTTTCTATAATTACCAAGTTGCTTTTATTTCAGTTAAATCTGCAAGAAGAAAATTATGTCTTCAAAAGGAAAAAAATCTACTATTCATAGCTAAAATTATGACCTCGCTAAAATTTTATCTGCAACTGCAAGCACAATATTCTTATAAGAGCTTCATCAAAAAATGAATTATGAAGAAGGCTGACTGCTCTCTCCTACATGACTGGCAAAAGTTCCATGCACTGTCTGTGCCCGCTGAAATGAGGCTCTATTTTGTTTGAATTGTTGACCAGAGTATATCGCAAATGTATACTATCCTAATGTCTTCATAGTTTAGCAGCATGACTTTTGTAATTATCATTATACCACTACCTCTTTTTACATGAGAATAACTTATTTTTAGTAAAATAAAGCACATAATTTGTTTAATATTTAATCCTAATATGCGAATAGTATTATATTTATCAATGTATATATCTTATTCATATATAATACATAATATATTATATATACAATAATTCTATATACAAGAAGAGAGGACTTAAATATTTTTATTTCTCTTGGTAGTGGCTCAGTACGTACTGACAAATTTAGAGTAAGATTATATTCCATTTCAAATATTTGAAATTTTTAATTTTTAAAAATTATTTAAAATGTACTAATATTTAAACTAATCTATAAATGTTCACCTAAAAACAAGTTACCTTAACTATTATTATTCATACATGTTTGTTCTTTTTATATATTACTGGTAATTAATAGATATTACCAAATAAACTCTGAGAAAAAATTTATAAAACCTTTCAGATTAATAGTGCTGATATTAAATAGTAAATATTAAAGCAAAATGCAATTTAAAATACCAAGTGAAGTTCATAAATATGAAACCAACAATGGATAGGGCATTCAAGGAAATGTTAATACAATAGTTGATTCTGAACTAGAACTTGGAGGGATGATATGTGAATGGACAGTGGTAAGAAATTGTCTAAGTTGTGAAAAAGCAGATACAAGAATAAGTGACAAATTAGCATTTTTAAACTATTTCTGAGACAGTGACTAGAAAATCTCATAAAATTACTGAGCTACATACATGAGTTATAAGAAATAAATGTAAATTAGGCTGTGATTATTTTCAAAGGGTTATCAAATACTACAGTTTGGATTTAACAAAGTTGCTAGTGACCTGATGTCATAAAAAATAATTATTGTTACAGAAAAAGAGCTTAGTTCACACCCCTATGAATCTAGATAATTACAGTAATTATCAGCTCTGTGAACTTGAGCAAATTAACTTACTTCTGTGACTAGAAGAAGCCCTGGTACATAGTTCAACAAATGTTCTCATTTTTCTCATCCTCTTCTTTTGGGGTAATATAAAAGTGAAAAAGAAGGAAAAACAAAGTGGTATATGTACAAACAAGAATATAAAAGATAGCTTATTTATAGATTAAACACATATTGCAGGTAATATATGCATATTCAACTTAATCTCTATATTTTGGGCCATTGCCATAAATCTAGACAATTAACCTCATTTCTAAAAATATTTATAAAAAGTGAATTCTAACTGATTAGAAATTGCTAACTTACAATATTGTCGGAAATCTCTTTACAGTCTTTGCAAATTTTTATTACAAAATTGGAAAGGTTTACGTTATAAAACTAACGTTTAATAAAATCATATTGTGGACAGCTCATCAAATATTTTGTATAATATTTATTCTCATTTATTGAGTGTCAGAAGGATACTATGAGTCAAAAAATGTAATTGAACAACATGAAGAAAATATTAACGTCAAAAAAACTGTGAATTTAAATCTCATGTGACTACAAATAATTTATAAAATCTAATTATGATGTAAATTTCAACTGAGCCATTGGAGCCCAAGATATAATTTTTATGTAAAATTAAAACTGTTTAATTAAATACATTAGAATTATTATTACTATTAAATGAATTGCCAAATGATGTTAATTCATCTCAATAAGTTTGGATTTAAAAAAATTTGCACAGTGGCATTTTGCTAGCAAATCAAAGAGACAACATGAAGATTAAAATGTTACATTTAATGTCATCAAAAAAATTGTTAAAAAAAGCTTTGATTATTTTTTTCTCAAAATACTCAACTTATGGTTCGAAATTGCTTGGCATAAAGATTGTTAACATAACACTATATTTCCTTTCTTTATCACTTATTAAGTAATACCTGGTTGTTTTAAAAGTTGGTCTTCCAAAGAGGCTTGTAGTGTCAACATAATGTTAAAATTCGTTTTTTAATAAACAAATGCTTAGAGCAGTAATTTCTTGTGCATCTCGTAAAAGCAAACTGAGACTGAGCAAAGTAAACAGTATATGGCAATTTTGTGTCCCTAATTTTTGAAAATGCATTACATGTCCTCATTTTTATTTTATATTTTAACTAGTAAAAATGAGTAAACAAGATAATCAACAAACCAACAAATAATTTCTGGAAATTATATGCAGGGTAAACCAGCAGGCTGGAGACCTAAGAAAGAGCCAATGCGGCTCATGGGAAAAGACCATCTGCTGCAGAATTCCCCTATGCTCTGGGTGGCTCAGTCTTTTGTTCTGTGCAGGCCTTCAACTGATTGGATGAGGCCCACCCACATTATGGAGAACAATTTGCTTTACTCGAAGTCAACCAACTTAAATATAAATCTCACCCCAATTCACCATCACAGATTCATCAGAATAATGTTTGACCCAAAATCTGCGAATGGTCCAGCCAAAGACACAGCCACTTATATTTTCTTCATCTTATCTTCTGGGATGTGAATCCTTAATAACAAAATTTATAATAAACACACACACACACACACACACACACACACACAATCTTGACATTCCTTGTGGAACCTGGCCAAGTGGCTCAAAGATACACACATACACATACACACACATACACACACACACACACACACACACACACACACACACAAAGATCTTAGTTCTAAAGCTCCACTTCATCACTTATCCATGTGTGTGAACCTTGGTAATTCATATAGAATTATTGGAAATTCAGTGTTATAGTCTAGCTATTAGCTATCTAGCTATAGTTATCTGAGTTAGTTAAGAGTCTTTAGCTAACAAAACACACCTGGTTCACACGGGGTAGGAAAGTACTAGAGGATTGGTTGGACAAATTCATGCAATCCAAACTCAAGAAACACACTGAATAATATACTATTGCATATATGTATTATTGAATGTACACTTGAAACCTATATAATTTTATTAACCAATGTTACCCCAACAAATTTAATTTTTTTTAATTAAAAAAAAAAGAAACACACTGAACATTAAACTTCAAAACATCATGTAGGACAGTTTAAGCAGAAATATTAATGGGCCAAGGCCATTCCTTGTAGAATACTATAGCAAAACAGTTAAATAATCTCCAGTCTAGGAGTGCAAGGGTTCTTCCTTAAGAAGACAAACAGCATCTACATAAAAAACTCACAGCTAGTATCTTGCTTTCGATGGTAAAAAATAGAATGTCATTGGAATCTGCTGACACTTTTTTTCATCACTAGTTCTCATATTCTTTACTGTATGGCATTTACATACAAACAATCTTAAAATATAGGGAGTATTCTAAAAATATAATTTTAACATGTTCTTATGATAAACAATAAACAACCCAGAAAAAGAAAAAAAAAACCTATCTTCTTCACTGGTAGCAAGGAAGACACAATACTAACACAAATGTTGTCAAGTGTCCCCAAGACCACTCTCAGATTCAATAAATTGAATCAAAGAAAGATTGAAAGAATTCAGAAAAGCTGTTATACTTATGGTCATAGTCTATTGCAGTGAAAGGACTAAAATCAGGATGGAAAAAAGTATACAGTTTAGTGCTAAAGAGAGACCAGGTACGAGTGTCCACTTGTTCTCTCCCAGTGGAATCCCAGCAGAATCATACAAAGAGTGCTTAATTCTTCTAGTAATCATGTGTGACATCATGACAGAGCACCATCAACAAAGGGAAGCTCACCAGGCCTTGGTATCCAGAGGTATATTCAGGGTCAGTCACATAGGCACAGCTGCCTAACCATGTGACTGATTTTCAGTCTATATCCTTCCCAAGGTCAAGCTGATACTATGTGAACCCAGGTCCCAACCCCAGATCACATTGCTAGCATAAACTATCTAGCATGGCCCAAGAATCCTTCTATCAGTCATAGTTAGCATAAAGTCTCTGGCATGGCCTCTGGCCTCAGGTAAGCAAAGATACTAGTAATAGGCAGGAATAGAAGGCTGAAAGGCTGTATCCCAGGAGCAGGACAAAGACCAGACCTTCCTTGGGGGCGTGCACAGTTGGGAAAACCCAAACTTGCCGCACCCCTGCTCATTAATCCTTTGCTGAACCACAGGGAACCCAAAATGGTGTGAACTCGTATTTGGGAAGTCTAACAGTTAAAAAAATGAAAGGAAATATTTTATTAGTGATATTTTCCTTTCTTCTCCTTTTCTGAGAAATGAACTTCTTTATAAATTAAACTGTTCTGATGAGCCAAACAACGGCATTTTGGCCTTGGTAATTGCCATGCGATACCCGGAGACTCATTACCATTATCTTACCTTTCCAGACCATCTGGTATTTGATAGAACTAGATACAAAAAGTGCATACAGAGTGATCTTTCTGTATTTCTAGGTCATTCTGGCATGATAGCCTATTCTTATGTTTTGGCACATGCATTAAATGCAAGGATTCATAAAAAAATAATCCTTTTTTATAATGAAATGAGAAGTAAATTATTTACTGATACAATAGCACAGGAGCTGCAGGTGAAATTCTTACTTTGGTACAAATAAAATATATATTATAATTAGGATTAATTATTTACTGATACAATAGCACAGGAGCTGCAGGGGAAATTCTTACTTTGGTACAAATAATATATATAATAATTAGGATTTGACAACAAAAGA
>NW_006439191.1:3144286-3150257 GCF_000325575.1 Pteropus alecto | reverse complement strand
TTTTAGCAAGATAGATACCATCACCAGTTTTGATGGGAATTTCATTGTTTGACATGTGACACTGTCCCAATATGATGCAGGATTTTTAACCTCCCTGGTATTAATAATCCACCTGTTGGTAGCAATACTCAGTCTTTAACAATCAGAAACACCTCCACCAGTTTCCAAATGCCATTAAAGAAGGTGGTACCAGCCCTAGCGGAAAATCACTGAGACAGAAGATGACAACATAGCTCGGAAGATGCATTATGAGTTCGCATGTAACTAAATGCTGTGGGCAGCACTGTAGAATGTAAACCCGGGGTCCATCACTAGACCTCTGTGTCATTTACTTTCTTGAATAAAAAAGAAATGAGAAGTCAAACATAGGAACTTCCCTTTTGGTTGAGGGCGACCGTGTGACCCAATTCTGCCAATAAGATATATGCAGATGTCCCTGGGGCTTTCTGCCTTTCGAGAGAGTAAAAGACAAAACCTCACAGAGGAAGGATATTTGTAGCTTCCTGGCATGGTGATGGCCAAGGTGGAGCAGCCATGTGATAGAACCATAACCACAAAAGCAACCTGCTGAATATGAAGGACTGTAAAGATGGAAGAAATCCGGTTCCCTCGTGATAACATCGGACGTGGGTGCCAGCCTTCCATGATTTCTCCTTCCATTTCTGCTGTATAATGTCACAGCTTAAGTCATTTTAGTAGAGTTTTTTTTTTTTTTCAATCATAGCTATATAATCCTATCAGATACATTGTTAGGTAAGCCATAGAGAAAGAGAGAATATTTTTTAAGATCTATGTGTAATTATGTCAGAAATGCAGAGAAGTTATGATCAACGATATAGATGGGTGAATTATTAGAAGGCAGAGACCAAATCATTTCCAACTGAGAACAAAGCAGATTAGAACAATAACTGGTAGGGATATAGGAACTAATTCATTAGAGCTTATTGTAATATCTCTATAAAGGACAGGACACATGTAATTTTTAGGAATAAGGTTCAGTGAGGGAAGGAATTGGGGCTGTAAAAGAAGTTTAGGATAGGAATGTTTTTAGGGTAAAAACATCCTCTCAGTTCCTGATAAAGAAGGGTAGGCTTAATTAAAATATATAAAAAATGTTGATGGAGAGAAGTATAAGGCCAATGAGTAATTTCCAAAATGAGAGATCTTAAATAAGGATAATTTAAATGATTAAAATCTTACACGATTTCTGTAAATAATGTTAATAAATTCTTGCCTAAAGAAACATGCGTCCAACTTTTTAAAAATCCTATGATTAAATCATCTTTTTATTTCAGAGTTCATCTACTGCAACCAATCATTAGGATAGCAATTTTAAAATCAGTTTATTATCGTTTTAAAATATTTTTTTACTTCAAATGGTAAATTAGTAGCAGTGATGCGTAGATAAAAATGAAAAATATAAAATAATTTTATTTTTTAATTTTAACAATATTTTGTTTAACCCAATATATCTAGAATATTATTTCGGCACGTTGTTGACATTAGAACTTTATTAACGTGATATTATACATTGCTTTTCTCACATTACATCTTCAAAACCTGGTGTGTATCTTACACTTACCGTACATCTCAGTTCGGAGCAGCCACATTTCAAGTGTGGCTACCAACTACTGTATTAGACAGTGCATGTCTAGAGACTTCATCGTTATCCAAAATCTAACTGCTTCTCTTCCAGCCTAGAAATTACCCCACTGGTAAAAGACCATTTTTCACCCAGCAAGGTGTCCCAGTACCCTCTTAGCCATATGGAATGATGGAGGAGAGAAACAAATGCAAAGCCAGGAACGCAGAGATAGTTTCTCACGAAGCGTAAGCTACTCATTATCAATTTACTATTGTCAAAAAGAATTCCCTTCGCATCTCATTTTCATCTTTACACTTGCATATTACTTTGAATTGCCAGTGAGAAAGAAATATTTGACCTAAAAGTAAAAAATACAATAAAATACTGCTTGTGTAAAAAGAGACAGTAAAATGCAGATGTGACTCTGTGCAATTTAAAATAGGCATTCTTTCTAGAAATATTTCATGTGGTTAGTGTTATCTTGTGAAAACACCTGTAATCATTTCCTTTGATTTTTCCAAGGTCATCTAATAGACAATGAATAAACTAGAAATATCAAATTTATAATTCACTTACATAACTTTTATTTGTTAAATAAATCTGAGAGAGAAAATTATATGTAGCAAACACGAGAATTTGCGTTACTTAAAATGCCTCAGATCCCCAAGTTTTATAGACACACCTCTAACTGTTCTGTATTCCTTAGGAATATACTGATAAAGAAAGAGAAAATTTTTCCAAAATAAAGGGACAAAAGAATAAATTAAATTTATTATCAAAGGAAATACAAAAAGTCTGTAAATTACAGCATCTATAGACAGCTATGTTTGCAACCTCCCTTTAACCAAGCAATGATATTTGCTAACCATGCTTTTGCTATTTGTTCTTATTACAGACCCAGATGGCCCAGGCTGATCTTTAATTTGTTAGGCTCAAAATAAAATATTGCCCTCTCCAGAGTTTAACAAAGGTTGCCCAACTTTATAGTTTAAGACATTCCAAATAAATCTGTGTCACTCTGCAATTTAGCCAAAGGCACGATATAAAAATTAGAACACCCTCCTGCGTCCTCTCAGCTGCTCTGATTTAAATACTCCCATTGCATGACCATCTCCCTTTACTTCCCGTGGAGTCTTCTAGCCTGAGTCATTAAGGAACTATATATATATGTGTGTGTATGTATATCTATCCTCTATCAAAATCCAAGGGATAAGATGAAATCACTTTGTAGCCCCGATTAGAAAGAGCCTAGAACCGACGGGTGTTCTGGCCGCTCTGACACGTGGTGGTGTGAAGAGGAACTGGATCCAGGAAAGGAAACTAGAAGGGGTGTCAGTGAAGTGGGAAGAACGGGAGGCGGTGAACCGTCACAGAAACTAAAAGAAGAGCCTTTCACGATAAAGACCGTGGTCGATTTCATCAAAAGCTGTTGACAGGCCAAACACGATAAAATACAGAAGTGACCATCTGACGGGACAACGTTACAACCACCAACATCCTTGACACATTAATTATTATTTTAATGACGCTAATTAAAATAAATGTTTCAGCACGGTGTAGACGGTCTTCCTTTGCTGCTGCTGAGTTGATGCACAGCAATCACGGGACTGGCCTTCGAACCTGCTAAGCATTTAATGATGCAATTCTAGCCGTCGTGTCTTTTACTATGTCTCATAAAAGTTATTAATGTTATTAAATTATCTACAGAGATACACCCGAGACCCCGTTCTAAAAGCCTTTATTTGGCTCTCTGCTCAACATACTTCTTTGCTTCCAGCAGGGGAAGGGGAATGTTTGAGATAATTGTTATAGGTCACAGGCTTAGAAGAACTTCCGGAAGCATTTTAAATCCCTGCTTAATTCTCTCCCCCTTCTCTCTGTTCTCTTTCCTCCTCTTCCCTTCCCTTCCCTTTTCTTCCTTTCCTTCTTTGCTCCCTCTTACCAGGCTTTTTCTCCTATTATCCCCTACACCTTTCAACTCCTTTTGTTAAATAAAATAACCTGTAAGACTACCCCCTCCTTTAAGCTTCCGATGCCTATTTTCCTCTGGTTATCAGCTTCTTCTGCAATCTTTCCAGATTGTCCAAGTCTATGTAGCAATAAATATGATGGAAAGTGCCCTGTAAGATTGTCTGAATGGCATTTTATTTCCTTGGAATCAAGGGAAGTATTTATTTTTTCTTTCTCCCGCCACCCAACCCTCTGCAAAACTCACGGAGACGTTCATCATCAGAAGTGTAAAAGCACAGAGAGGCGATGCGTCAGGAGAGTAGGATGACTTATATAGAGTGAAGGCCAGAAAAAAACCTCTATTTCTGTTAGGTCCCATATGGCCCTTCCCCACTATCACTGCAGCTGAATATCTGCACAAATACTTTTGTTTTCCCTTTCTGGAAATGAGAGTTGAAGCAATAAGAAAAATTACGGTATTTTCTATTTTGTAATACATAGTGCTTTAGTAAACCTGAAGGACTTTCCACTATTATTTTAGTAAACTTTTTCCTAGCTGCCATCTGTTGTACATGGTTCAAGTTTTGGTCTAAATAGTATATTTCGGCACTCAAATAGGGCAGAGAAAAGTGACACTGGAAATGGAAAGTAAGAGAGTTGTATTTATCCTTGAGTTAACATATGGTTTGATTTTACGTTTTATTTATTTATAGTTTGATTACCAAAATGTAAGTTTTTGTACAGAATGGATATAGCTGTGGTCTGTTTCATAAGTGCATATGCCCAAATAAATTCCTGTTTAAAAAAAAAAAAGTCTTGCTTTCCAAGATTAAATAATTCTTACAGGTAAAAAGATGTAATATTATTAATTCTTAGCAAAATAAAATAAAGAATATCTGAAGACTGGAAGAAATATGACTAAAATTAAATAGACTGGTTTTCTGAATAATGAATTGACTTCAATCCAGTTCTTCTGAAGGTAGATTTAAGGACATGTGCATATAATATTGAGATCAGATTATACTTAAAGGACATTTCTACAGGTAGGAAATAATCTAAAACAATCTTGAAGATGCTTATTGTGATATTTTGACAATCACAATTAACAGGTTCTTTAATATCCCTGAACATACAGAAAATATTACCCTATATTTAAGAAATGTTTTATTATCATAAAAAGGCATAATTGAAATTTCTATGTAAAATGTATAAATTCTGGATTTTAATACTCCTTGGCCTATGTACTGTATAGAATAATTAAGAAATCAGTATAAGATTGTATTATTATCTATACACATCTCTAACTCCCACCTAAGGTCTATACGCTGACAGTGCCACATTTAATTCAGCCTGTACTTCCGTGACGTATGGCATTTGATACTCACAACAGGTAGCTGATAACTATTTGATGAATAAATACCAAATAAATGTATACCTTTATGAATGAATGAGCACAAATATATGTACAGTAGAATAATTCTTGATAAATAGACTTTTGTCAAGTTAACTGGCCCTAAACAATTTTGAAAATAGTGGAATCTTGCAGAATATCAGAAGAAATTTTGTCCTGCTTATCCTGCCATCATTGTCCCAAAAACCACAGACCACAGAATTAGACACTCCCACCACTACATCTTAAACCAAAATAATATTCAGCTACATTAAATATTCAAAGATGCAAAATTAGACCATGAGAATATAAATAAATAATTACCAGATTTAGAACTGGAAGAACAAAAATATAATAATGAATAACAAGTAGTTCCAGAGAAATAGATTGATTATCTTAATTATATTTAAGCGAAAGGAACCCCACACTTCACACTGTCAAATTTCACAAATGAATTTGGGAAATATGACTAGGAACCTCTATTATAGAGTAAGGATTACTAGCCTTACAAATTACTATTACAAATTCATACATGAAAAATTTGACATTAACAGAAAGATTGGTAAGGGACATATAAGAACAGGATAAAAAATATAAATAATGGAATCCAAATTTTCTAAAAATATGAAGCAGCATGTGTTCATGTTTCTGCCTGTGCTTCTTTATTCAAAGTTGTCTATATTAAGCACATGTATTAACTGTGACTTTCAGTTATATTGGATCTTCAGTTGATTATTTTTTTAAAAAAACTGACATCTTTGGCTTATAGGGAATGGGGTTAATTTTTTTTTTTACTGCAAATATTTGGCTGTCATGGGAAACTTTCCTTATGAGAACTATTAGAACAAGACAGTTGCAAGGAAGAAAATTAGTAGAAAGGTCTGACACGTAAAAAGTCAAAATCCCGAAAGGACTTTTGTAGGGACAATTCTAGGATAAATGCTAGGCTCCTTTTGTCTCAGGAGTGTTTTGCAACAAGGGTAGTATCAACCCCAAGCAAGTGATAACTGGTTTGGGAATGGTGGAAAAATCTTTGGCATTACAGA
>NW_006439191.1:3078083-3144227 GCF_000325575.1 Pteropus alecto | reverse complement strand
GGGCTGGGGAGAGTGATGAGGAAAAATATGTCTAAAAACATTGCTTCTTGGAGCAATAGGGGAAAAAAAAAGGTTGAGAAAAACAGCATTGGAGAATGGAAGGTGGCTCTGAAAATAGTTAAATAAAAATAAAATTAAAATTTATCCTCTACCTTAATTTTTATTTACTCGTTCTAATTTGAACACCACAATTTACTGTACTAAAATGAACTAAATTTTTAAAATAATAAAATCCTACCTAAAATTCAAAGTAACTAAGTTTTTAAGATGAATTCTATGATACATGTAAATAATAGTAATATTTAGTAATAGTAATAGTAATATTAACACACATAAATGTATACGCATCGAAATTAGAAAAGCAATCAGTAACTCAATGAATTGTAAAATCTACTGCATAAAATTACATAACATTCAATGGCTAAATTTCATTGCAGTCTGAAGAGTGAAAACTGCTCTTATGACAAATTAAGACGGCATTGAAATGCATTTCTATCCCTCACATTTTGAGAATCACAAACTTTACTCAGTAGAAAGCAACAAATAAAACAATAGTCAATATAAAGAAACAAATTCAGAGTGAAAGAATTCCCACCAGCTTTTTAATCTGAGAAAAGGGACCGACAGACAGCTCAGCACACAGAAATATATTTCCAAGGGGGAAAGTGAAGTGTGTTTGAAGGTAATATTGTCAAAAAGGAAACAAATGTGGACTTGACAATTTTGTGGTTTCCCTAGGAGACTAGGAAATCCATTAAGATGGATTGCTAGAGAGTATCTGATATATCGAAAATATTCTCTAGAAGAAAATTGTAGCTCAAATATGATTCCATACATCTAGTAACAGAAGGCCAGTGATCATGGGGAGTCCTGCAGATAGTCCAGTTAGGCATCTTTACTATAAAACAGGAAATTCTTGGCTTATAGGGAATGGGGTTAATTAGGCATCTTTACTATAAAACAGGAAAATACTAAAGGTATCCTTTAGTATAAATAAGCTATCATGAAGCAATATCTTAAACGGCAAAACAAGACAAAGAACTCAAATTTTTTATTCTTATGTGGGCACCTACTATTAGACTCCCCACCGTGTGCAGACCCTGGCCTTTATTTTCTACCCTCTGCAATTCACGCAGTACTCAAAGCAGAATTCGCTGTTTTCTGGGGGCTGTGGACTGAGTGTCCACGGCCCCTAAAATGTACATCTTGAAGCCTAAGACCCAACTCCACAGTACTTGGATGTAGGGTCTTTGGGACGCTTTACTCCCTCTAGTTAGATCACAAGGTTGAAGCTCTCTTGAATAGAATTAGTGCCCGTATAAAAGAGACACTAGATAGACATTCTCTGTCTGTCTGTCTGTCCCTCAAAAATCTCTGGTAAAAGCTGCCTTGATCTTTGATTACCCCCATAGTTCCTACATTTGCATTATTTTTAACCTTTGAAAATCCTTTCCTTTGCGACAACACAAAACTGACTTAACGCTCTCCTAGAAAGGCTGTTCATGGTTTATTTTCTACCTTATTGTCACTAATGAGTAACTCATTCTCTCATGCAATCTGCTTGGCTACCTAATTTATGATAGAAACCACTGATTTCTTCCATTAACTTTGCCTTCTCATATGTTGATATTGTGCATCGGATTTTGTCTTGAATCGGATTATTAACAAATTTAGTTCATTTAGGTTATTATACATTTATGTTCCATCATTGTACAGACAACGGTCTTAGGGAAGGTTCGGCTCTCCCAAACTGGCAGACTGTTGACTTGCAATGATGCTTGAAAGCCAACATTCTAATTAATCATTTCATTTATTAACTTTCATGTGAGATTCTTCCTAAATATTAGAGAAGAGCAATGAACAGGGAGAAACTGGAGACACACATTAATTTGCTTAACTATTTTGCCTAGGGCTGGCCCTACATATAACAGTGTATATTTTTCATTAAATAGAATAATAAAAAATCAAATGCAATTAACTGAACTAATATGAAGGGACAAGATAAATGCTATACCCTAATAGAATTCCAATGCTAACAACTTCAAGCCATAGCTGTCTTATTTGTGGACTAGAGCAAATAACATTAAGCTAAAGAACCAACTAATGGATGATTAATGTCCCTTATTAAATTAGATGAAGGAAAATAACAATGTTAGTTGTTAGCAAGTCACCAGAGTGGAAGACAAAAAAAAATACTTTGACAAGGATAATTTTTCTGAACTTTTATTTTATAAAGTTGGTGAATGTAAATTATCGAGAGAAATGGATTGTTCTATTATTGATTGTAAATTATCTAATTTTATATGAAAATATAGTTTATGATTTATGGTTGTTTTTATAAGTGGATAGCACACTGCACTTAGATCACATACTACTGTTACAATAGAGAGGGCTATGGATATGTGCGCTTCTTTTTGTGTGTGGTCTTAAATTCTTCGCTTTTTTATTTTCAATATGATAAATGATCAGGAAAAAATTAATGCCTAAGAATTTTATATTTAACTTGTATTCTTTCTACTGACTGCCATGGGGCACTGAAAGATATTTTCATTGCTTGTGATTTATGTTTTTTCTTAAAATAGAGGAAGGTCAAACTAGCAAATGTATTTGCTCTAAACAGCAAATCATCAATAGCTTAGATCAGCCAAACTCTTCGAATTTAGAGAGCTGGGGAGATTATGTCTTAAAATACTTTTTCATAAAAGTGTTTATTTCTAGTAACTAAAGCATTCTTAACTTATGGAAAACAAACCCCACTGAAATTTTCAAATAACACAAATACGGTTATGTGAATATTGTTAGGACTTCGACCTAATAATGCATTAAAATTAAATTTTTAGTGAAGTCCACTAGTTTGAATATTAACAATTTTGTTTTTCACGTACCTGCCGACTCTTTCCTATGCTGGTAGTTTAGTCTATGAGCCCATGGCATTTCTTAGCTAAGATGTTTCTGGCATGCTAATGGAGTTTAGGTTTTGTTATAGATAAAAAGAGAGAACAAAACCTCTGGTGTGTTAGTTGAAGGCAGAGGATTTAAAAGTGGGTACAGACAGGTATAAATAATACATTTTAAACATAAGTTTTTTTGTGATAAGGATCCTTATGATTTCCAAAATTTATTCTTCAATGGTGTAAATTAGTATAAATTTCACTGCATTATTTAAATTATGATAATGAATTTTAGAGCATGTTCGCTAAAATTAAGACATCAAATTAATGAAGATAATGATGTGAAAAAATGCACAGATGCTCAAGAATTTTCTGTAGAAACTAAATTCATTTTCAGCTAAGAAAGGTCACTAAAGATATAATTTTTACAGTTTTGCTAACTTTTTTATATCTATATTTACCTATTTATCCTGAGAGAGTATACAATTTTTCTAGACCAAAACAAAACAAAACAAAAAACGAAACAGATTATCACTCACAGAACATCTTACTGCCAGTTTCTTGAACCCCAGTCATTATGGGGTGATATCATAAAGCCCAATGTTAACCTGAACGTGCATTGAAGTTGCACCACAGAAGAGGAATTCCGAAATTATAATATTCAATGCGTATTGAGAAAAACTGTCACATATGTTCCTCCTTCTTCAGAAAGAAAGAATGTCGCTAGGTAGTTTAGGGTAGGGGAGATAATACTTTCAAGCTCTCTGGAGAAATTCACTATTTCTTGCTTCCATGGCATGTTTGCTCTATAACTACCTAATCATTTATTTGGAACAATAAGCCCTGTTGTGCAGAAATGTGAAAATATTCATGGGGCAACATCGTTTCCCAAAAAGTATATTATAAAGTATTGGAAATGCTTAATTACATTTCTGAAGCTAGACCTCTTGGGCATTGCTGCGTAATTCATAGTAAATTCAGACACTTAAGACCGCTTGATTTAGCCCCATCATTCATATGAGAAACCAAGGTCCAGAGATGCCTAAGAACATAACATGTAAGTAGTCTAAGTTAGATATTTATAAGGCAAATTCACATAAAGTAAATACACTATTCTACATGTTTATAATTGCCAATACTATAGGTATGCACTGAGTTGACACTTAAAGCTTATTTGAATTGAGATTATTATGTTCTTGAAATCTCTTCTGTTCCTCCAGAGTTTAATGGCTAATAAGAATGTAGTGAAATTAAGTGTAATTATTGTTTAAGTGTACCACTATGCGCAATATGTGTGTTACCATTTTTCATATTTAAAAAAAAATGCTGCTGTAAAGAGAATTTCTACATCCTGGGTGATATTCTTGATTAATAATCTGTTTAAAATTAGCATTTTACAACCATGTAAATCAATGGAACACAAAAGGTAATGTAGAGTTGTTTTTAAGACTAGAAAAGATTGTTGACCAAATGCATTTTGTTCAGCTTAAACATTTGTCTTTATATGTAATTGAATAATATTTTAACTTCAGGTCTTTTATTTTAGCTTCCTATTTGAATATTATACTCTCATAATCTCAAACCATCTACATAGTGCATATTTACAATTGTAATAAAATTTAACATTTAATAACCTCAAAAGTCCATATTTTTTCTAACTCATCATAAATGGTCAACACATAATATTTTATTAGTGTTGAAAGAATGCTCACTATTTAAGTATTTATACTTAATATGTGATAAATTAATATTTGATTAATCGGAATATATTAATTAAAATAAACTAAATTCCTATGAAAATATGTAATAAAAGTGAAAGAGAAATAACTTATGAAAAACACTTCTATCTTTAACCATACCAGGGTTTTAAATTTTCATTGTAAACAGCTCATAACGAAAAGTGATATTTTATTTAATTTTGCCAATGTGCTTAGAATTTCATCAACTTTCTTTTTATTATATCGATATGCTTCTTTCATCTTCTTTGTATTTTTTTCTGGCAATGCGTTGTTGGTACTTATCTATCACTATGGCAGTTGGCATTTTAATCTCAATTAGTCTGGTTCTCTCTCTTAATTTCCACAGGATATAACAACATATCCTCTTGAGATATATTCTCTACGTGTATCTTTTATCTCTTATACCTGTGGGGATTTCGTGGGAGGTAGTTTAATTCTATCATTCCCATAAAATCACAGAGCATCCATCCTTTAGGTTAAATATAAAGCGAATCATTGAGAGGATAAAGAAGAGGAGCTTATGCTTCCTAGAGCCAGTACATGAATAAACATGAAGAACTTAAATGAAAACCCCTCAGGTACTCGGGATGTGAGGAAGTATTTAACAGTAAAAACCTGTTAGCGACATAAAAAAGTTTGTTAGAACAGCAGGGTTTTAGTCACTGAACTGAAAATTGTTCTGGACCAGCCAAAGTCAAAATAGTCTGCCAATAGGAACCCCCCACACACACCTGTGCTGCACCTCAGGGAACAGGAGTGGAGGCTGGGGAAAGGTACGCACATTCTTGAAGAACAGCTACAGGTATGTTATCAGTCACGGCCTGGAGAGGAGCTATGCCTTCTCAAACGCTGACATCCATGTGGATGTGTGCAGTGGCACTGGACACGGAAATAACTACAGCCATCAAGAATGTGTTCCAAGACCACAGACAAGGCCACCTCCCCTGCTGTATCTTCGAGTTTGGATGAAACAGACACAGGCAGGACATGGGTATTCTCTTAAAATAAAGTTTGCATGTAACTGTTAATAACTGTAACATCCCTAAGAGGTAAGTATTGTTTTCATAACTGTATCACTTTAAAGATGAGAAAATTGAGGTGCAAATACCTTTTCTTAGCTCCCACAATGAGAAGTAGAAAAGAAGATATTTCCCTCCTCAGCAATATGATGGGGTAAATATTCAGAATGCCTGCATACACTTAAAAAAACGTAGATACTGAAGAAAGTATATTTTTGACCTTTTATATACTTATATTAATATCATAGTAACATATTTAGATCATGATACAATAAAAACTAATTAAAAATAATGTAAATAACCATTTAAAAATTCAACAAGGACCACCTTCACCCTCAAAAACCTAACAAAATGAGGAGAAATTAGAGCCAATAGCATTGTGCAATGATGAAACACTAAAAGCAGGCTTTCCACAAAGAAAAGGCCAAATTCAAACGAAAATCATTAGAATGTTTTTTCCATTATATTTTCAGCAGTACAATAAGTGAGCTCATAAATTATAAAAATAAAGAAAAATTTTAAAGTGAAAAAGATATATTAGGCAAATAATATCCAAACAAAGCTAGGGGAGCTATATTCATCAGAAGGTATAAACTATAACAGAGAAGAATGGTGTTAGAAATAACATTAAATTATATTACAATTCATCAGGAAATTTTAAGCCTTCCTGGAATGCATCTAATAAGATAGCTTCAAATTATATTAAGCAAAAATTGAGAGCACTAAAGGAAAAATAAGTAATATAACAGAATAGCAGATTTCAATGTAATTTATCAATGAGTCATTTGGAAAAGTATTGATAGACATATAGATTCTTGAATTTAAAAGTTTCAGAATCCATAGTCTTAAGTGTATAGAAAATGTACAAAGGCATAAAGCTTGTCTCCAAATATCAGATACTTGTTATCACACAAAAAAAAATATTCTCAGAACACTATGCAATGACAATAAATAAAAATTATTATTCGAACATCACCATAGAGTTCTAGGAAATTCATGTATCGAGGAAAATATTGTGGGAATTAAAAAATAATTCATGACATGGTTTGATCAATATATATTTAATAAAGGTTGTATTTCTGAGTATTATGGTCTCGAATGTTTATACTAGAAGACAAGATGGAAATTTTAAAAAGCATCTAAACTGTGATATTAGAAAACAAATGACAGGTTCACATGCCCCCCAAAAATAAAAGAGATAATAAGTACAGATGTCAAACTATAGTAAAGACACAATAGAAAAAAATAAGGACAAACGTTTATGCTTTAAAATAATAAAATAAACATCGTATAGTCTTATCGACCATGATTAGAAGTCTGAAATAAAAAATAATGGGTTGATCATTTTTATAGTAATCTGGTATCTCTCTTTCTTGTTTTTGTCTCCTCCAACCTACATCTGCTATTTCATTGTTATATCTAGAAATGCTTTTAATTTTGTTACTACACCCCACGTCAGATGACATCAGGACCAGGATATGCATGTCTAGACGAACATTCACATAGGTACACGTATGTGAAAAATGTGTGGGAACACTTATGCTGTGTCCAATGTAATAAACTGTCTATTCTATCCTATTTTAAAATGGTAGCCATGCCCCACGAAACTGTTATTAGTAATGTCATTTGCAACTCTTCTATAATGTAAGTTACAATGTTCTACTTTAAAATAATTCACTCCTTTCTCTCCAGCTCACTCCTTTATATCCACCATTCCAACAATTACTAGTCCAATCCCCTCAAAATACCCCATGGATTCTATCCTACATACTATTACTCAGCACTTTCATATCTTCCTCTCTCTCTACACCCAAATTTGATCTTATGGCCTATCATTCTACTTACACCCGTGAATGTACAATCAATTCCCTTTCCCATTTTTATTTTTCATATTTATCTGGAAGACCAAATCTTCCTAGATAAAACTGCCTATTCTGTGCCTGTAGCCACGCTGAAGTATTTGGTGGGGCAAAATCACATAACTGTATTGACTGAATCCATGCTAAATTCAAAACCAGTAACTTCGAGCATTACTTTACTAGTAAACTTTCAAATGATGAGCTTTTCTTGTAATTAATCAAGAAAACAGAAGCCCTCAGATGAGCGTGTTTCAAAGCTACCACCACCAAATTTACCTGCTTAGTTGTGTACACACCTATGAACTCTTGACTCCTCTCCAACACTAGGAATCAACAGTGCATCTCTCATGTCACATGTTAAACCTGCCACTTGTGTACCTGGTACTAGCTTCTCTCAGACAATTAGTGTCTAGCAATTATTTCTCTCTCTCGTCTACCAAAGAAGAGTTTCTGGTAGTGATTAGTCTCACGATAAACACACTCTAAAATAAATAATTATGATTTTATTAGCAATAATCTACAGCTGATAAAATAAATTGGAAAGATGTTGATTGCTAAGTTTTCAATGCCCATATGGAAATAATTCAATGTCTGTATTGCAATTTGTAATACTGAGATTTTAAACTCAAAATATGTTGCTTTAATATAAATAGCAATGGCTCAAAAATTATATGTCCTAATTTAAGAAAGGCTGAATTGATGTAGTGGAACACCAACTTTATTGGAACATTTTTTTTTTCTCCTGGAGCTGTCTCATCAGTTCATTTTAATAATGTCATAGCAGGCAATCAATGTGTTGTCTCGATGTTAATGGACATAAAACTTGTCCTACCTCCAGAATGCATGTGTAAGGCTTTATGATGTGGGATTTATTGAGAAAACTGCAGTAAAAGTATTGATGTTCCCATCAGTTTGGGTCTAAGCCTATAATTAATAGCTTGTTTCCTTTCATTTCAATGAAGACAATCAAGTTCTAAGCTAATTAAATAGAAGTAAGCCATAAATTATTATTTGACTTAAGAGAAAATCTGGTTTTGAAACAAAAGGCCTTTAGAAATTTAGAAAAGGAAATACATTCACAATATTTAATTTGACATTTAGAGATGTTTCTCTTAAAAATATAAAATATATTGCTTACTTTCTCAAACTAATATGATGCACTAGAAACCATAATTTACCTTCAGTCAAAACAGCCATTCATTAGCTGGTGCATTCTCTAAATAATCAGAACTAGTGGTTTCAATGATTTTTATTTTCCACTACAGATAATTTTGTGATTTCATTGGCAAAGTGTTAGTTTCATGGCTGAGAAAACCTAATGTTTTGTCATAAAGCCATGTCTGTTTTATGTGTTAGGATCACAACGGGTAAGATTCTTAATACTGATACCCATTTTCACTGCTATTAATCTACTGTTTTGTGTTTATATCTCCACCTAAACTTAATAAAAGATAATTAATTTTAATTAATAAAAACATTTAATAATTGAGCTACTTGGCATTATTCCAGTTTTTAAACACTCAAGTGTCAATTTGTTTCATCTTAAAGCAGCAATTTCCATTTTTTCCTAACACAGCTGAGTGATTAGATCACCCCAACACACTCAGTGATTAAAAAAAAAAAAGAAAAGAAAAAAAGCAGTTTGGCTATAACAGCCCACTTACAAAAAGCAAATAAAAATACCTGAGGTTACAGGTACTGAACGTCTGTTAACACCCACCTCCCACAAACTGGGCTTGATACCGACCCTCCTAACTCCCACCAGGCAAGACTCTTTGCTTTAAAGAATAAAATTTAAAAAAAGAAAATGGTGCAAATCTTCATAGAACAAAGAATTTCTAGAAAGTTTTGTGTGTTCACAGACTTGGAGTATTTACTAGTCATTTATTACATCCCATGTTGTCATTATTATAAAGAACTTCAATTCCCTAGTTATATTTACATTCTAACATGCCGTAGCCTCATTATGTTGAGCATTGACTCTAACAACTCAGAACCAAGTCTGCTGGACCAATAGATCCTCCCTCTCTGTCACTGCAACCTATACACCACGGTGTACTCAGGAGAGGTCCAGCTTCCAGATGCAGTTATTAGTGCCGTCTTTCACCCTGGTCATGTGTCAGACCAGACAATAAATGATCTGGTCAGCCTAAGTCTATGCAGGGTCTCAGCCCTCTCTCTACCTTCTTTTTCTGAGAGTCCTGGGGGATCAATGAGAACTGGTAATTGGGGTCTCAGAAAATTATCATACTCTTGCCGTATGCTGTTCTCGCTCAAGTTGCCATTGTCAGCGTTGACCTTGGCAATCCTGCTCTTTCTCTGCAGGTGCGCAGGACCTGACGTAAGCTAGCGAACATTCTCCCTCTGTAGTCCACTCCGGACCACAGACCACCGGGGTCCCCATTCTTGTAGGAGGTCTATACCTCTACCACATACTCTTGGTTCTGCTGATGAACCATATGGGCCTAATTTACCCACCTTCACATCATCATGGCTTAGCTCCTTCTTGTTTTTAAGAAAACACTTTCTCTCCCACATTTTTGCATTTCCCAAACTAATTGCTACCCCGGTAGCTCACTGGATGTTATAAGAGGAACCCTCTTAGGTCGTATATGTGTGTGCAGAAGGATGGGTTCAAGAACAGGTTAATGTTGCTTCCTGAGTCATTACTTCTTTCCAGTATGTAAACTCAGTTGGTGAGTCTTCCTTATAGGTCCAAGCAACCTTCTCTGCAGTGATTTTTTTCTTTCCAATAGGGCCTTTCTGTTTCTTCTGGATTTTAGGTTTCTCTAAAATCATTTTAAGTTTGGCAGACAAAATGTGTGCTAAGTTTGCATATATCTCACTCTTATGAGATTACAACCTCAATGGTATTCAAGAGACAAGAGGTACATATGTTTTAAATAACACTGAAACATTACTAATTTGAAAACCAGAATTGCTCTCTATTGCTATTCTGGTTTTCAAATTAGTATGTAAGGTGAACAAATAGGAATTGAAGTACCTGCTTTTCATCTGTTGAAGGCTCCTGTGATTATTTAAATACACACAGACACACACACACACACACGATGATGCTTTCTACCTAATAGATATTCTAATTATTAAGTTTGGACACGGTACTAGTGATATGAGATAATAACAGTTCATCTTCTGATCTCTGGGCAATAATAATAGGCCATTTTTTTGGAGTCTCTACCTAGCATCCTCTAAGGTAAATCCAGCCTCTGTAAAAAAGCAGATCTTTCTAAGGTAAAGGCAGACAAAACAGAAAAAGAGTCTATGAATATAGAATATTCAAATTACAAGTGCTTTCTTGAAAAATCTTTGTATGCGATTCCAGATTCAAACTAAACACCTTAAGAGTTTAACGGCTACTGTGACAAAGTGACCCTATCTCAAATTTCTACTTTATGTAGATATGGTAATATGGAAACAAATACATATGTAAGCCAATAAAAGAAAAAAGCAAGACTTGCATTTGAAGAGAGAAGATACCATTTGCACATTTTAAATCAAAATATTATTTTACTATCTGTTAAAATGTACAAATATGTATTGTAAAAGCAGTTAAATATAGCCTTATTTTTTTAATGGCTGACTTATTTTATGGAAATAAATGTACTTCTCATTGCTACAAGGCATACATAAAAGTATTAATTTAGAATTCTACTATTCATAACATGGTTTATTGTATATTACATATGTTCAGCTAACTATAAAATTATAAGTTTACTGGTACATGCAGTTTATGCAATGAAGAGAAGATACTATTATTATTTAATTATTTTTCTTTAATATAAGAAAAGCGATATCCAGATGTATTGTTTCTTCACCAACAGAAACTTAAACTATATAATTTGGGTTCTGATCTTATGATAACACTTTATTAAAATTTTCTGCGGGTTTAAATATTTAATCAGAAAATTTGTAATTCTGCCAAATATAAATCCTAGAAAAATTACCTAAAGCTAATATACACATGAATAGAAACAGAACATGTTCACATTACTTGTTTTTTTTCCCCAGCTGTCATTCCCAAGGCTATACACCTATAAAAGAATCTGTTGCAGAAAAATGAAGTCCCATGAAAATAAATAAGAGAATGAAAGAACACAGATGTTAATGAGCCATTGAAAATTCGGTTTTTTTTTGGTTATATATTTTTAATGAAATATTCAGTGTATCAGGTCAATCATCCCCCTCCTACGCCCTGCAGTAGTCTTTATTAATAATTCACATTACTCATATAAACATGCGCCAACATCTACATGCATATATTCTCTTTTTAATTAAAATATAGCACGTCTATTTTCTCGATCTTTTATCTCATTATCTTTAAAACACTATGACGTGACAGTGATATTATGTAATTATCAGAGGATATGCTCTTATGTTCAGACCTTTGCCACCAGCTACAATGCTGATATCCTTTTACACACATGCTCGTATATTCATCTTGTTTGTTCTCCTGTTTTTTTAGGATTGTATATGTTAGGGTACAGCTAGTTGCTATAATAAGTGAGCTATAACATATCAGTGGCTTAATCCAATTGTGGTTAGTTTCTAACTCATCTAATAATACTGAGTGATTGAACAAAACAGAGCACTGCCTCCTCCATGTAGTCATTCAGGGACCCAGGGCAACTAAATTTCTGATGGCGCCCACATATGTCTGCCAAAATTTTTCTGAAAATATCCTCTAGTACAAACTGACCATAAGGTGAAAGGGCAGGGACAATCAACTATAGGATGATCCTCCAAACATTCAAATGTCAAAAGGCAGTTAAGGTACATTAAAATTATTTGTGTAACAAAAGTTCTTAGCTTGCTAGAAATGTGGACCACTAAGTATATGGTCGATGTTCATTTATAAGGGGAATGCCTTTCTTATTTCAAAATTCTGATGACTATTTCATCTTTATATGGAAACCTTGCATATATGAGGCAATTAATTCATTTCAAGTTACTTTGATTACTGAGATTTTAGGGCTATGTGATCGTTTTCATATACAACATTCTCTATCAAATATAGGAAAGGGTGTTTTAGGGTTTTAAGAGAGAAAATTATGGAATAGAAAAAACATTTGCTTGAGATTTTCTATGTGCTAAACACTAAGCAAAATGTGTTATATAGGTAATCATAATAATCCTTTGCAACTGTATTATTATATCTACTTATTTTATAACAGGAAAATGAAGCTACAAATTATCACTTATCCAAGGACGCATTAAGAAATGGCCAAGCTGGAATCAAACTTTGGAATCTTGACTCCAAAATCTCTGTCATCCTTTCTTAAGAAATCAGTATAAATGATGTTTACGGTCATTTTCAGGTACAATTTTACATCATTTTTACCATGATTTATGCTGAAATTTTTACTTGAGGAGATCGAAATACCCAGATAATCTAAGACCATTTTTCCCATGTTCAATATACAAGAGTGTGAGACTCCTTAAGAGAGTTATCAGACTACTGATAAAATTAGTTAAAACCTAAATTCATAGCATTTGGTTATTATGACATAAGCATTGGTCTGAACTTAGGATACATTTGATTGATTGATGGAATTATGAGTGAAACAATTGGGCACAACTGGTGATGAGTGATAAAAATTATACCTATATACAGTCATTTCTTAAGCGGTCAAAATGCTGCTACTATTTTTTTTCCATATATCTGAAACCCTCAGAAGAAAAAGAATGCTGTGGAATTTTCTGGAGCACACTGATGCTGAGCGAAGCTTCTCCTCTCCACGAATTTGAGCCTGAGCCTTTCCACAAACAGAAAACCTCATTCCACCTCATCTTGGACTGACATTGTATACCGATCCTTTTAGGAGCAATAGAATTATCTGCAAATGCATTTCTTTAAAAATGAAAAATAATCACAAACAAATCTCTTATAGGTCCATTATCGGAGAGAGAGTTTTCAGGAAACACAAATGCATTCCCACCAAGTTCTTGCCACTATTAGGTATTTCTCAAGACTTGTTATTCATTGGTAGGGTAAAAAATATTTAAACTCTCTATTTTAACTTTAGAGCTTCTATACTTTTGACAATTTTGTTATAAGATACTCGAGAGACATCTTACCATACGTGACCTATAAAGAGTTATTCTGTGGCTTGGTCTTGTGCATTGAGTTCTAGAAAATGTTTGCAATCTCTCGACCAGCTGATAAGAGTACAATTAAAAATGTGATGATAGGTCGTAGCATATGACATTATATTTAATAAAACTTAGGTCGAGTAAAATTACTGTTGAACCAATAATGCTATTGGACCTTAAAGTTTACCATCAATGATGAAAAAGTATCTTGAAGCTGTGCTGTCTCCTGTGTCATAAATTATATAGCAAAAATATTATGAAATGTTAAAGTATCATAAAAATTTACTCTACTTATTGTTAATAAAGTCCATGATATTTGATTTAGATGATAAGTAATTGTTTTCATGGTATCTGAGTTAGGTGCTAAAAATATTTAGTAGATAATAGGCCTTCTGTCAAAACTCATCAGATTTTCTTTGAACCTATGAATTTCCAATTCATATCACCTCCTCCTGGGCTGATTAATTGAAAACCATTGAGCTGGAATATTGTTGCTTTTCCTCTCTGCACCACTGTTTTATACACATGATTTGATCTGCATAAGAGAAAAAAATTCACCCTTGCTACTATTTCAAAAATGGAGCATATAAATAAAATAAGCCCATATATTGAAGACCTAATTAATCAACTACACAATCTTAGTAGTAAACATAAAAGAGGTTTCTGTGTTCCTCTTTAAAATACTCTCGAGATTTATATGTATGCACTGCCTAATCTAATAACTTATAGAAGATATAAAACGCCTACATATCAATACGGCAATTTTCAACCTGTCACAGTATATGAAAGGAAACTCATTTAAATTACTCAAGCATTCTTATAGGAAGAAATTTCAAATTTAAATAATAGAGTCTTATTAAAGAAAGGTTTTTTTCAAATGCATTTTTAAGCATTTAAGGACTATTTCTGATGAACTGTAGTACAAGGGAAAAACTTCATTTGTTTAGTAAGAGCAATGTTCACTTAAAATTATTCCAGGTTTTAATTAATGTTGTACATTTCATGCACATTTAATGTTTCTAAAGCTCTTTCATATAACAGCCAACGAGGATGTATTCTAAGCCTTATTGTACACTTCAGTAATAAGAGTTTCAGGGAGTTTCAATAACTTGCCCAAATTCATAAAGCCATGATATATGGCAGATAAAATAGCGATATCCTAAATTTCTTATTCTGTATTAATTATACTTTTGTTAGACCACATTAAATAATTCTGTCACATTACATCTCTGTCACATTAAATAGAATGTATGCTAGTGATCTTGAACATGGAAATGCACTTGAACATGAAAATGACACACAGTACTCATGGCTCCCCCAAAAGGGAATTAAAAATCATATGTATAGAATTTGCAAAACAAGTAGAGGAGCAATGTCTGGTACGTGTGGCTGAGTTAAAACAATAGCAAGGAAGAAATAGTGATGTGGAAACTTCAGGAAATGGAGAAAAACAAAACAAGGATATAAGAAAGAAATGTAAGGGATCCAGTAGATTACAGTCATTTATTATGGCAGTACGTTACTTTTCCCAATATCTAAGAGGTCCGGCACTTTCCACTTGGTATAGTCTCTCTAAATACAAAAGTCTATATTTATTATCTTTGTATCATAATAGCAAAAGTATAAAAATAATAAATTCTATGTTGAAGCTTTTGGGAATAAATTGGCTTATGTTCAAAGATCAAAAGTTGGTCATCTGGATTTACTTTATTTTTGCTAAAGAATCTACCAATACATCATTAATGGAGGATAAAGGAGGAAGAGGAGGAGGAATGGGGAGGAGAAGGGCAAGGGATAGGGGTAGAAAGACAGGAGGGAGGGAGGAAGGGAGGGAGAAAGAAGAGAAGGAAGGATGAAAGGAAGGAAAGAAAAGAGAAGGAAGAAGGAAGAAGGAAGAAATATTTAAAATAGTAGAGAGATCACCAGTCGACTAAGTTTTTCAACATACACGATTATCACAGAAAGCTTTTAGAAGATTGGTGATTGATGAAAAAGAAACGACCAGTCTCTACAGTGCCTATGAGGGGACAAAAGTAGAGCGAATCTGAACTGTCTGCAGAGCTCCTGAAACTCAGGACTCATTAGACCAGCAAGTGAGTGCTGGAGGGAGACCTGGGTCTATAGGAGGAGGTTTTGCTGAGAGTACAGAAATGGGTCTATAAATCAACCTCCCCAAAACCATCCACTTCCGCTACATACAACTGACAGAAGTATTAAAAAAGGAGGAAGAGAAAAAAAATGAGATGAGGACTAGAAAGAGGATAAGCCATGGTGCTTTTCATGCTGCAATTGTCATTAGATTGAAAAAGGGACCTCCAAATCCACTGGGCAAAAACATTTTAAAAAATATCTGCACATGGGCAAATGTGAAATTATCTAACACCAATGGCGTTAAATCTCTTAAAAATTTTAGATGACTCTGAAGGTTTCAGAGAATGGAATGTTACCGACACAAGAGCAGGATCTCACGAGAGTTCCCATCCGCGAACCCAGACAGCTGAACAATGGTTTTGCATTTCTAGAGGAGAGTGACTTTTCTAATATTCTATACCAAATCAATTAAAATATTAAAGATGCTTTTATATGGGAGGACTGGAACCAAAGCTTATAGAAACCTCTGAGACAAAACAAAGCGAAATAAAATTGTTCAACAAAGTAGCTGATTATATGGAAAACTTAAGGATATATTGACTATATTCAAAATATAGTGAAATGAACACACACACACACACACACATTATCCTCCATAAGAAAATGGAATCTTTTGCTGTGAGCACCATTTACACAACGGGACTAGAAACATTTTATTCAATTCCACAATTTATATTTGAGCTATAGACCAGTTGTTCTCAACCCTGTCTTCAAAGCAACTCAATTAGAATGTCTGACATCAGGGAAGAAACATATAAAAGCATTTGAGAGGAGCTGTTCATCCCCGCTAACGCACTGCCATTTTTTGTAGTGATCTCCCTGCACGGGCATCACCAATGCATATGGAAATATGCTTCCTCTGCTGGGAGAATTTCACTCCGAGAATTACAAAAGGTTTATGGATTCTTTGTGTTATCGGTATCCTTCAGTATCCTGGTTTTTTCCCCCAAGGAGAAACGGTTTCTGGAAAGCAAATGATCTTTCTATAGGCTGTGCATGCTCTCTCTCATTTTCTTATCAGTTGTGATTTCCATTAAAGCAAAGATGGACGTGACTGAATTGCTTGTTTTTCTGATGATGGTTGCTTTAGTGCACCCATTTCTAATTTCTTGGTTACGTGTTGAAATATTGTGACTTCTAATATAGTGTAATTACTTTTACTTGTAGCAAGTCAGGAACGTAGCTGGTGTATATAGTAGTGGGGACAGAAGTTTGAAAGACTGGCTTGACTAAAAGGCCTTTCAAATATTAGCTAGATAAAAAAATATATCCAATTTGGATAAGAAATCATTTTCTGGCCAAATAATTTAAGCTTTTTCAGGAGGGAAAAAAAAAAGGAGAAGACAGGCATGTTATTATCAGAAAAGAAATAAAATTCTGGTCTAGACCAATAATTAAAGCAATGGTGCCATTCTCATCCTCTTCTCTCTGGTGACCAAAACATGACACTCAGCTGATTTTCTTCGGTTTCCGTGACAATTCACTCAATCTTTTTTGCTCATCCCAGTTCTCCCTTTAAATGCTGACAATAAAGATAGCTGTGTTTGGATATTCCTCTTGTATGACTCTCTGGATTCTCCCTGACGATTTAATTTACTATGATGGCTTCCGATTTCCCTGTGGGTATCGCTGACTCTAAAAGACATTCCCCAGTCTTCCTTCAAAAGCTCTAGCCCATGTATCCTTCTGTCTGTATGTCTTACAGGTATGTCAAAGAAACTGCCTAAACATTAACTCCCATACATTCTGCACTCAACGAGAACCTACATTTTGTTGGTTTTATGTATTGATTATTTCACAATTCTGTCTCTTCCTCTCCATTTACTACTGCCATTACCCTGCCCCAGACATCATCACCTTCTGTCTGAACCAATGTAAGAACTTTCCACTTGGTCTTTCTGAATCCGTTCCTCTGTGGGACTTGCCCACTCATTCCCCATTTGCAGCCAAAGTACAAATATGACTTTATATATGTATGTACATTTTTATATATTTATGCATTACATATGTGTGTATATAATCTTCTCCCACAGTATTACACCAGAGAAGATTTTATATATATAATGTATAAATATATAAAATACAATGTGAAATTTGGGTTTGAAACTCAGAGGAAAATTCGATCTAAAATTATAAATTCGACAACTAGTAGAATTCTGTCGCTAGGTGGAGCCACGGACGATGTCCTCCAGCAGGAACTCGGAAGAGAAAACTGATTCAGAACCTTGAGGGGTGCTAACAAACAAAGAGTTGGTGGAGATGTAAAAAGAGGAGAATGAGAATGTGAGACGATGAGGGGCGAGGACCAAGATAGTAATGGAAAATAATATCAACTTCTTTGAAAAGCATGATGAAAATGAAAATAAACAGAAGCTTGGTTCTTTCATAACATACTAGGGAAGAAAGTTCAGCTTGTAGAGACGTGGGTAAGAACTGAAAATGCAGAGTCTGTCCTCTGAGTTCAATGGCGACAAAGAGATTGAGCAACAGATTGGGTAAGTGGCCGCATGATGTCGAACTTTTTGTTCACAATTTTTGTTGTTTGCAGCTTTTCTTAGAGTGCCACAGCCGGCTCCCTGGTAGGCATGCTCAATCCTTGATGCCCACCTACAGTCAGATCTAGAATTCCTCAGAAAATTTTAATTTTCAAGTCTTTTGTAGAAAATCAGCAATCAGGATTTGATGCCGATCTCATTATTAAACAATAGAGAAAAATGCTATATCTCACGTAAATGGCTGAAATAAAAAGCCCTGTTACCTGAACATCACACCCCGACCTGCATGAGGTCTGCTCCACCAGATGGGCTTAAACTGCACGCCTGCAAGCCTCCCTAACCAAACAGTTTCAGATCGCGTTTCTTTTCCAATGTTTCCATTGGTCCATAGACAAAAATTCCATTAAGTACATTTTATGCCATTTTCCCCTCCTCACAAGAGATCGAAACTTCTATGAGAAGATACATTAGGCTGACCTCAAATTTCTGTAGTTAAAGTTGCATTTTATATTCATAACTTTATCTGTTTTGAAGAACACAATACAAAGAACAATTTAACCATGGGGGTGGGGGGAAGTGGAATATTTTATCAGATTCTGCAATCTTCATCTTTGTTCACTCTAGCCAGTCAGTAAATTTAAGAAAAGCCAACATGTTGAAATTATTTGAGCAATGGATAACTGGCAAACTGTCAGTATTTTTCATCATCTTTCCCTTAAAAAAATACATCCCCATATGAAATAACACAATTTCAATTAATAATCTCATTTGTTCACCATACATTGTATGATGCCAAAGTAGAACATCAACTCTGATTCTATTGCCTAACTCACTAGAAACAGTGGTTCACTTTTCTAATTTCTCTGCAATTTTATAACCTATTGAAAATCCTTCAAAATACATGAGGAGAGTCTTCAAATTCCCTAAACACGGGAATTTTTGAAAATCTATAAAAACAGAGCAAGGAAGTAGAACTCAGCAAGCGCAGGAGGGCTACCTACACATCCATCCCCTGCTCCCTTTCTGGGTTGAAAGGCTGAGTTCGGATCTCCTCCAGGCGCTTCAGACGTTTAACACTAACCCTTCCTCTCCTCCGGTGCAGCATCGAGAGTCAGCCAGGCTGGGAATCGCCGAAAGCGGACTTTTATACGTCTGGGGAGCATCTCTTAACCACACTTCTCAAAACATAACTAAATGAAACAAAATCAGTTACAAAGGTTCCCATCTGCAAAATGCTTTCACAAAACCCAAGGAAAGCAAAGCGTTCCGAGGAAGAAGGAGTGGGGGAATCTACGCCAAACGTGGCCGAGGGCTCAGGAACCACGAAGCCAAAATTTGGCTGGTGGTGCTGACCGAATGTAAACCACTGGAGACACTGATGCAAAGAACAAAGAAACACAAAAACCTAGGAGCGGGATTCATCTCAGCCTGATGGGGAAGTGGCTCGAGGAGATAACAGGAAATATAAAAGTGAAAATCAAGTTTACAAAAAATGTATGCATCTTCACAAACCCTTTGAAGTTATCAATGTTTCAGAAGATTTGTGATGAAATTTATCCTAATGACACTGAAATGTACCCTAATAAACTGTCTCCCACAGTTTCTCCCCTGACCCCCATCTTTTCAAACATAGTTCAAGAAATCACTGAATTGGGGTCCGCTGTTCCTGGAAGTACATGCAGCCATCAATATCTTCCTCCAGGAAAAGACAAGTGTGGATGTTGAAAAATTCCTCTCATCATCTTATTTGGAAAGGAGGAAACTATTCTCCTTGGCAGCAATTAAATGTGTGGAGACCAGTCAAGTCAGCAAGTTGACATACCGACCACAATTCCAGTTCTCTCTCTAAACCACCAAAGGATGAGCTCTGTTTTCTCCTCCACCCAGGAAGTTATTCAGACGGAGATACAGAAATGACACAGGGGATCTCCTTGAATTACTCACGCTGACTTGTGACTGTGGCAGTGGCAGAAAGACAGGTATATGCAGGATCAAGAATTCTTCACACTTTCAAGCTAGGTGTGACCTATATCTACAAAAACCAGAAGGCCTGCCTCCTTTTTATGGAATCTGTCCAGGGTCCCCTCGCATCAACTTCTCCACGCTCTTAGAGTGGTGAGGCTGGCATTCTGCACCAGACACGCACTGGTTTTATTTGCTGCTCTTTGTAGCAACATGTTTCTAGAATATGGGCAGAGTTCAGGACAACATCATGTGAGTACTGTGGAGTCTTTCTATCGTCTATAAGAAGAAATACCATATTTGCTTTATATAATCAAAAGGACAATATGTTCTGTTTTTGCATCTTAATTCCTGTTGCTGTTCATTTGATCTTTTTTTAATCCCAATCCTTTTAGCTTTACTTTTTAGTTTTGATAAAGCATATTTTTTCAACTGCTCTTTGCCGATTTTTAGTTCTAAAACTTTCTAAAATAATATTAATTCTTTTTAATTTTATTTGCTTGTCGGTAACAGTTTAATACCACTCTTCATAACATCCCAAGCACATATTCCGTAAAACTTTTGTTTCATATTCTCTAAAATCACAGCAACTTATTTTATAGAGTTATAACAGAAACAAGGCCAGCTGTGTTTCCCTCTTGTCCAAAATTTCTAATTAATGTCATCTATAATAGAGACTTAGCAATATTATTATATTTTGTGGGAAGGAAGCCATTTAAATTTCTATATATTTGATATTTACTATCTCAAGTATTTTTTTCAAATATCTTGGTATTCTCTTTCGTTTCTCCTACTTTTAGTTGCTACTGTGAAACAACTTTAATGGGATGCCATGTACACCCTTCTGTGAATACCTCCTTCATTATCACGGACACATGTGAGGCACTGGTACACTTGGCATCAGATTGTCTGGACCCATATCCTGACTCTAGCAATTAATATCAGTAAACTACTAACCTTTAAGCAACGGTTTCCATATCTTTAACACTGGAAAACTAATATCCACCCTATGAAGTTCTGAGATTACATTTGATAATTCACACATCTTGCCTAACACCTGAAAAATAATTAGTATAACCTTTAAAAATGTAGCATTTGCCCTGTATTAATTATCTTCATGTTCATGACTCTATTTTGTCACTTATCACTTTGCAGTGAAAAATGATTCGTGGATTACAATCTCGGGGAAGGCAGGGACCTCTGTGTTCTCGGTACAAAATAGGCACACGTTTTTAATGTATGACTGCTTTTACTTCTCTGTTATACAACTCAGAGGGAGAATTCACCTACTATTTAATAAGTGACTGAATCCTCTACAATTGAAGCTTTTTCCTAAGTTAGGTCTTTTTAAAGCTTTTCTTCCATATTAGGTTACTTTATATTCACTTAGAAATTGACAGTTTTGAAGAATCTGTGTAGAATTCTTACACATATATTTTTTCTTTTAAAACTTAACTGCAAATAATAATAGTTCAGTGCTTTAATGTAGTATATAATTTAGCTAGCTTTCCACTTAAATAGTTTGAATTCTAAATATTTGCTTTACATCTTTAACTCTGACATTGTCATACGAAGTTCCATAAAACAATGTATATTCATGGGTAACTAGATGACTATGAGAAACAATTTTTATAAGGTGGTTTATTCCCATCCTTTTAAAGATATGGGCTTCTAAAGGAAAAGTTTTCTGTAGCAATGATAATTTTACGTAATGAGATGGTTTCTTATGCCAGGTCATAAAATTAATTTTCATCTTAATTAGTGCCCACAGCAATATTATATTAATAATCCATTTAGCTAATTGCATTTCGCTTAGTTGTGTTGCATATTGGGCACTGCTAACATGCCAAGGTCAGTATGTCTCCTCATAGGTATCCAATAACTAATGTAAGGTGATAGTGAATAATATAGCTTATATTTGAAAATCCTAGATTATCTATATACTCAAATTTCCTTTGGTGACATACATTATTGTCCTTAAGTTTCTTAGATGATTATTACTTCAGTCTTTGTTTCCATCCATGACTGAAGGGTTTATTAGGCCCTAACAGCAAGGCATAGGCTAACAAAATTTACAGAATGCTAAGTTGTTCATGAGAAGGTCAATGTATTAATTCACCATGAGAATTATCACTAGCTAGATAAACTTCCTCTCATTTCCCATCAATGTGTTCCCTTCTCACTAGAAGAAGTCTAGTTAGAAAGCCAAGTTGAGGTCATGACATTGTTTTTGAAGAATATGACTTCAAGAGAAGAGAGTTTAGTGAATTTGTGATGGAATAGAGTTTAACAAATTCCATACAATCATAATCCCTCAGACGATAAAGATTAGGTACCATTTTCTACTTTAGAGAAACTTTATATATAACATATAGAAATATCTAAAAATCGAGATCTCTATTCTCCTTGAAGACAGGTACAAATCAAAGCACTACCCTTTCATTTAGTATCCTGTTTCAAGACTTTGTAATCTCAGATCCCACTTATAAATGTTCACTTTCAAACAAAAGAATTTAAGTCTTTTCATCTTTCCCCATAGGCTAGACTGCCCATCTATTTAATCATTTCAGTCAATTCTCTTCAAAATCTAGTGCTTCTTTCTACCTCATTATTGGCACATGGTGGCAAAGAAGAACCCAGTGTCATGAGTTTCGACCTGAAGTGCCTACAGAGAAGTCGCTGAGCCCTGTGCTTTCTCACATTGTCTGTAATGGCAAAACTTGTCAGTTTTTGTTTTATCATAGTTTCTAGAAGTGGAAGAAGATAAGCCTAGGATGGCTGATTCAGAGGAGTGAAAGGAAAGACAACGTATTTTAAAATGTTGGCAGAAAGAATAGACAGGATATCTTCAAAGCAAAAGGCAAATTCAGCTTTTTTCTAGGTATAGGAGGACTTCATTTTGTATTTAATTCTTGTTTACTTGAAGAATATCCACTGATCATTAAATCTGTTGGCAAAAGAGAAAAATCATTAGAAACTAAAACTGATGATATTTGGACTTGTGGCTTCAGCTTCAACACGCAAAGTGCTTGGGAAGAGACCCTCCCAACCTTTAAACAAGAAAAATCTGAATAAACTAAATACCAAAATTTTTCTTCACTCATTAAAAAACTAAAGTTGAATGGCAAACTTTCATCCCCCAAATTACATCCCAAAGCAAGGACTAAAATGCATCTAGAGTCATAGCCAAGATCTAGTTACCCAGAACAGAAGCCTCTGGAACCAAAAACTGGTGGAAACTCATAAAGCCAACTTCGAGAAGTTGCAGGAGCTTGAATGTGGACCAGTGTGTAAGGGTGAGAAATTCCTAAAGGCTGTAGCATCGGAGGCACCCACACCTTTGTGTTTTCAGGAACCCAACCAGGTTCTCAGCACCACCTGAGGAAATGATCATCTCGCCTAGGGCAAGGGGAGGCCAGTGCAAAAACCACCCTCACACACAGACTTTCCATAACCAATGGCTGCTCGCCAGAGAAAAAGCAGTGCCTTATCTCAGCTGGGGGAAAGACACTGCTCCCACTCCAGTTCCCCATAGCCCTCCTTTCTCAATTAAAGGAAAAGAAGAAAAAAATCAATAGGCATCGAGGAAACAGACTGGGAATGATGTAGCCGAGGAAGGGAGTAGGAAATCGGGGGTTGTGTGTGGGTCTAAATGCTTGTGAAGGTCCTGGCCCCCTGCTCTGGTGAGAGATGCTGATAATGGGGGAGGCGATACGCATGTGGCTGTAGGGGTCACATGAGAAATCTCTGCACCTTCCTCTTGCTTTTTCTGCGAAACTAAAACTGCTCTAAAAAATAGTTTTTTGTCTTTTTTGTTTTTTTAAGTAAATGACTATGACTTTACTGTAAATCCATGAATATTTCCAGAGGGACAGATGCTCTAAATCCTAATCACTGTGCCCCCTTGGACCTGGAATGTACCATACAGGATGAGACTGTTTGAGGGACTGAGAAAGCTAGAAAATGAGTCATTAAAACTATGTGTAGTTTGGGAGTGGCTCTGATAAATCCAGATGAGAAAACATCTAATGGAAAATTGGGGAAAAAAGAGATTTAGAACTCAATAATTAAGTATTTATATTTAAGAGTCACCAGAGTGCAGGCTGTAGATAAATTCACATAAGCGAATAATATTTCTCTTGATGAGGATATATCATGGGGAGAAAATAAGACTGACACTAGAAAACCGAGAAGCACTGCTATTTACAAGTATGACAAGGTATAAATAAATAAATAAATAAATAAATAAATAAATAATCGATCAATCGATCCGGCGACAGAGACTGAGGAGTGTCCTAGCAGTAGGAGAAGGAGAGATTCAGAAGAAAGGGCAACTGGCTGCTTATGCTGAATTTATTAATTTGGAAAGTGTAAATTATCTTGGCCAGCCCCCTTAAGATTTTAAAACTAGGCTCCTTAAAGTTGTAAATGGAGAAAGGAGATATCAAAAAGTACTACAGAAATGAACCTTATTGTTCCTTCTTTGTCCTCTAAGATTCACCTGTTCTGTCACTTTTTAAACTGGATTTAAGAGAATACTTCATCATCCTAAACAATGTGCCCCAAGCCTGCTAATAAGATGTTTTTTCTTAATTGCAGCATAGTTAAGATTTTAGTAAGCTTTACTAAAGGTTGGGGATTCGGAAAAGTTAAATATAGCCAACAATAAACAATTACTTAATTTGACTTTTAGTTCAAGGCCCACAACATGGTAATGTCCCTGAATAAAGTTCGATCTGCTTCTGTGTAGTAGAAAAATATATATCCCCAATAATAGAAACAATCCCAAATATATCCATATCCTCAAAGCCTCAGAGATCCTCTAGTCCTGCCTAAGGCCCACCTTCCAAAACCAGATACCCTACAAGGGGATACACTTAATGGTGGACAGGGTGACTGTTACCTTAGGGTAATGCCAGGAATAAACCTACTAAAAACAACATCATCTTAACCTCTACTCGGGACTCAGTCCCAACAAGAATCTCTCATTGTAACAAGTATTCCATAAAACTTTCTGTGCATTTATAAAATCAAATTGAAGATGATATGACTCACACAAATACCTTTAAAAACTAATATAATCATGTAATTGTTATATACAAAATAAAGTTTTTTACAATAAAATAATATGTATTTCACTAACTGGTTAATCAGAAAATATAATGAAATAGCCAGTTCCTTATATCTCAACATTGAGTCACAGTGAGTGTGACAACTACAAACACAGACTGGCTCAAATGTGTTATGTATATAACTTATACACAGCACCATGTCATGTTGCTGTTGGTGACACATTTAATAAAATGGTGAGCAGCTCTTGGAAGCTCTGAACAAAACTCAATTATAATCTCCTCAATGTATATAATGATTATATTCCTTGGAAATTCAATGTAACTTGAAAATATAAAAATTTATTTGTGCTTCTATGTCAATATGTTAGGTTCTAAGTTCATTATTTGAAAATGGGTTTTTCACATAGATGAATGTTCAGTACAGTATTTATTCAATATGGTATTTATTCAGTTTGTAACAACTGAATCATGTGAAGGGTTTTCGTGTACCCTACGATACTCCAGGATCCTTCCACCAACTGGCATAATACTCCTCAACTATTGTAATGACAATAATATCTTCAAAATTCCCAAAATACTCTTTAGAGGGTTGTACAATACCATGGAAAACCCATGCCAGAGCTCCAACCTGTCATAAAACTCAATAAACCCATTACCTCTAGAAACTGGCCTTAATTCATAGCCTCTCCATAACAGCTGTGTCATAATACAACTGAATGAGCCTAATATTCATTCAAGAGAGAAACAAATACAGTAAATGATGAAAATGTTTCTTCACTGAGGGTATGGGTAATATTAACAAGAGTACATTCAACCGAATGAAGAGAAGAAAGCATAAGATTTCAATAGGTAGTTATTTTTTAAAAGACTCAGTGATTAAAGCCAGTAAGAGTATATACAACTCATGTATCTTTCTTAGTTGCTAAGGAAGAAGAATGTATTTAATGTATTCAGATCTATCAAGTAAGACAAAGCTAATGAAATTAGTCAAATTTAAAATAATGACATTCCTGGAAAAATGCGTATTCAACGCAAATTTAAACTTCATTTTTTAAAATGCTGTGTTTTCATAAGGGAATAAATCGCTAACTCATAATTTTCCTGTTTCTTCCAAATTTTGTCTTTAATTCCCTTCTTTTGTCTAGCTAATATCCTCATACTCTGTGTTTGTTCTGCTTTCTGGTCCTTAAAAAAATAGCATTATGAATATGTTATTTATTTCAGCTTTAGAAAAAAAAATACTCATTTACAATTTGTCAAATTTATTTAAATTTTACTTCCCACTTTCAGAGTTATTAACAAGCTTGTCTAATTTAGTATCTTCTGCAAAACCGATGAGCAGATTTTCAATTGCTTTGTTTAGGTTATTTATAAGTACGGAACTCCAAGAATAGATTAACCCTCAATATTTATTCTTCTGTAACTTGATCCTTGAAAGATAAATATGAATAACTCCCCCAAGTTCAATGGTGGTTCACCATTGTAAGTTGAAAAAAGAGAAGAGTAAGGTTTCATAAATAAATAATGTCAATGTAATTATGACTAAATGGTAAACCTTCCATTTACACTGTTGAGTCTACTTTGATAGTTATTTTAAAGGGTAAATAATAAAATAAGATTTAAAAAAAAGATCCCACATGTATTCATTGCTTATCTTGTTCGAGAGATATTGACCAATATTTAACTTGGATTATTTCAGTTATTCTCTATTAACTCTATGAGCTAAGTACCTCTATTGTCCCCTTAAAGAAGATTTGAAACCAGAACTCAAATCCAGAATATCTGAATTCTGAATTCAATTTATGTCAGAATATGTTTCTTCAGACGTCACTAAAAAAAAAAAAAAATAGGTTCTTTAAATCTCCTTTATGTTTCAAGGTTTTGTTAATTTAGGAAAAAAAAAAAAAGGAAAGAAGCTAAAATTCATAAATACCTAAAGTGTTCCAAGTGTTTTAAATAGATGTTCATTCAATTTTCATTCTCTCATTCTCTTCTGGAAAACATGTATTCGATGACTATTTTATGTTCAATTTATGCTTAACTTTAGTTCTTTAAGTCTTAAACCCCCAATTTTTCATGATGCTTAGAAATAAAATGTTGACAAATGAGTTCTTACAATTTTTCGTTAGCAATATCATAATAAGATAAGTTCAATATACTATGGAAGCAAAGAATAGAGGATTCGACCAGATGTAAGCATCAGGAGAAATGTTTAGGATGAACAGGTGTGTTTAGACCCTGATTTGATGAATGAGTTGGAGTCAATCCAGATGTGCAGGATTGCATTGCTTGGCTCACTAAGCAAACTGTCTGTTAACCAGTGGGCACCTTCACGGACATGCAAGCTATTTCCAGGTCCACTTGCAGCTAGGGGTGCCTATGAGATCTCATTCTGGACAAAGGGCTATTAGATTAAGTTGGCCTTGGTGTCTTGGGGCTAGGGTGGGGAGAGTTGCTTTTAGAAAATCTTTTGCTTCCAGTTAAGAGACTAGTTTATAAGAAAAATCTTTTCTAAACTGTTTCCCTGAATAATACATTTGAATAATACATTTGTTTTTCTTTCTCTTTTCGAGGAAGCCTTCTTAAAGTGTTTTAATCCACTTTTTTTCTTTTTTCTCCTGAACATAAAAATGAGTCTCTGCAAGGATATAGAATAATACAATTTGCCCACGAAGGAAATTGGAAATTAAGAGAATGAGAATGACTTCCCTAATCATATTCTCCTTTCAATTAATTGTATACTATGCAATTGGTGAGAGTATGATGGAGCTATGTACAGTGTAGGGAGAGGCTGCCAATCTGAGCATCTGTGCCTCTCTCTTTCTGTAAAGAGCAGCGGGAGGGTGGGTGTCTATGTGTTGTATATTCTTCCTATGAAAACTGCAATCCTTAGGGACAAGAGACTGTAAATTCAAATGAATTCTGTTTTGGTACAAAATAATGTAACTCCCAAGCAACATGTCATGATAATAAGAGAAATACAGTGAAATTAGACTCATTAGATTAGTAGAAATAGTAGTAGTATCTTATTTTTCCATGGAGATGGGATAAGGAGTAAATAAAAAGACATCTATTATTTGCAAGCTGTATAAAATGTGTCTATTTGTTTATATACCAATATTATTTTCACATTCTTGTATCTGAAGATGTAAATTATTCAAAGAATTTAATAATGCTACTTTCAGTAACATATAGATGTTCACGTAAATATTTAATCACTGTATACTTTTTACGATAGTTTCTTATATCTAAGATTAGAGAATAAATTGTAATATATGACAGTCCTTTACTTTATTATCTGTTTTATGAGTTCTGAAAATTAGCTTACCACATAAAAGAATCTGAATTAAATGTAATACATCTCCATTTTTAAAGGTACACAACTTTCCAAATTCAATATTGCAGAAAACATCATACAATACTTCAAATTGTTAGCATACTTTGAAAATCTATCTAGATGAATGTATTTTGAACATGAAGCATAATAAAGGATTTAGACATAAGAGTGAACAAGATTTCATGTGATCAGTTCATTTTCCGGTTTTCAAAACTACTTTGCAGTCACATGCACACACATATTTTAGATACAATGACTACATTTTGATATCTCCATGTAGAAAAAGTATTATTTTTTATTTGCTTTATCATTTAGTGAGCCATTGCTAACCATGGTTCAATGATTCAGTCCTAAGAGTTCGACACTGAACTAAATGGAATATATTGAACTAAACTTCCAATTAATTTACTTTAAAAATGATCATATCTGAGATGAAGGTGTTAACTAACTTTACTGTGATCATCACTTTGCAATACATGTGTATCTATCATCACATTATATACCTTAAACTTATACATGTGATATGTCAATAATATCTCAAAAAAGCTGGAGAAAATGCAAAAAAAAAAAAGAAAAATTCTAAAGTAATTTTTGTTTACTTAATTTTTATTAAATTTCTAAAATAATTTTAGTTTACTTAACATTTTAGTCATCAATAATTTTAACTTTGAAAACTATAAATTCTTAGTGTTCTCTAAAAAATTAAAAAGACATAGAAAAATAGGTAAAAAAAGAAATTTCCACATTGGAAATAATTTCCCTTAATTATATCCGTGATTACAAAATAGTTACTCTGAAGGTCAATTTAGCAACTAATATCAATGAAGGCTATACCTTATTAATTATCAGTATGTCAAGACCTTAGAGATGATTTTTTAAAAAAGAAAAGAGCCAAATAGATCAGGAAAAAGTACTATTAAGTTATTACTCTGCAGGTTATGAGGGAGAAAGTGAAGAGGATTTGGAATTAGGCCTGATTTCCATCTCTGGCATTTGGTATCTGTATCTACCCCATCCAAAAAAAACAACCAACCAAATAATTTTTAAAAATACCATAAACATGTGATATTATTTTAAGGCTACAGGCATTTACAGCCATCAGTATAAACAGGGGTTTATATTGAACTCATGAATTTATTATGTCAGGTAGTTTGGGCTGTTATTCCTCTCAACACATTATAGGCTTTCAAGTTGTTTGCAGTCAGTGTTATTTCTGATTGGGTGGTGGCTGTGTAATAGGTCGCTAATGTTAAATATTTATAATATCACCCTTGTCAATAATATCACTTTTAATGTGGGCAACATTCAAAGAAATTATAATAAGATCGACTTAATATTTTTTTTCTTCCTAATAAATTTTTCCACATATAGAACATGAGCACCATTTTGGAACATAGTAAAAAACAAAAAGTGCCTAAAACCTTTCCTGTTATTCTGGTAGAATAGTAGTGGACATATCCAGGCTGCTAATCTAGGAAGAAGAATATGAGAATGTTTGGTTGGAGAACTCTAATCTGTAAAGTTATGCTTGAAATAACAATATCGAACTTGGAGAACACATAATAGAAAACGAATAGGCAAGTTTGAGAGTCCACAATTTGGAGAAAAACTTTAATAGTTCCAGAAGTTTAAAAAACTTATATTTAGCATGTTTAAATTTTTAATTAGAAAATACCTGCTAAACATTGAAGATGAAATGTTTGCAGAAGTTTATTAAAATATTCCATTATGTGGTATTTATTTGTATGCAGCTATAAAATATTAAAATGCATGATTATTTTCTCAGTTGATATGCATATTCTGTAATATGTCTGGGGAACCTGAAATATTGGTGCTGCAATTTTCTTCAACAAAAGCTACCTGAGACACAGAAAACAGGCAAAGCTTTCTATTCCTTATCTCTTCAAGCATATGTCTCTGAACCTCTTATAGGTACACATTCTACGCATTCATCAAAACATTTTTAAGTGCACATGTAGAATTTTTGTCTTAAAGTACATGGATTTGGAAAATACTCTTAGAATATTAACTGACCAATTTCACACGCTGTTTGTACTACCATATTTAACATGATATAGCATTATGAATGTCAATGTTCAAAACTGTTTCTTGGGATGTTAATAAAACTATACTTCAACATAGTAAATTTACTTGCTGTTTATTTATAATCAATGAATCTGATTTTTCATTACAATTCATTTCATTTCACTGACAGTGCTGCCTTACATACAAAATGCATATGTTATCACAGAAGCTGAATTTTCAGATAATAAAATTCTGAATATTTACCTTGCCTAAAAGTAACCTCAGGTTCTAATAGTATAATTAACGGATGCCAGGTATATTATGTTGGTTGTTCCATATGTGAAGATGTATCTCTTACCCTAAAGGACACAATTTTTATAAAGAATTTAACATTAGTTATACAGAGCCTTTTTATTATTTTATGGGGTTTTACTCTTTTTCAAAAATCTAATTTTTATCACTCATATCTCTGCCTTTTTGAGGCCATAGTTATTTATCATAGTACAAATTGGATAAAGCTAGCTTAAAGATTTCATGGCAGTGTTTTCATAGGAACCTTTGGCTTTGCTCTACAAATCTATTTGGGGAAAGCTAACGAGCTTATAGAAGGAAGAAGTAGCTTGTAAAGAATTAGGACCCTGGTACTGACTGACTGCCTGCAAAGAAAAATACTTACATGAAAGAGATTCATGACAAGATTTAAGATGACAAATGTTTGTGAATAACATTCTAAATGTCTGAAGTCAATGTGCTATAAACCATCTGGCAGATTTAGGTCCTAACTGAAACACATATGAATTATTGCCATTTAATGGACTATTTAATGGACCTATGAAAAAATTATTTGGCAAAACAAGATGTTTTCAGTAAAAAGAATCAGTCTTTCTGAGGATCAAACCCAGAGAATATTTCCTCATCCAAATATGAATAATATACAGGATCAAATGGCATATTCTCTGAATTTCAGAGGATAAAAGCCATATTTATAACATGTAAATAAAAGATATGCATGCCGGTATCAAAGATAACATTTAGTGGTGTGACTGTAGCCATCCATCACCAAGATGAATAAAGTCTCTCTGAAGAAAAGTCAAATTACACCAGCATAAGATTTTGGAAATAGCAGTAAAATCTCAAAGTAAGGATTTTCAATGCTATCTAGGTTAAAGTGTTAAATGTTATTCAATCAATAATCTCGCTCAATGCTGAAAAATATTTGATTAATATTTCCATCAGATGTTAACACTTGAATATATTATAATTCTTAATTGATGGGGAACAAATCTAAAACTGTTGTTTTCTAGGATTTTCAATTATTACTTTTGCTGCTTTATTTTCACACCGTCAAGCAGAAGATAGCAATTATGTTACTAAAGCTTTGTGTTTTTTTGAGTCGTTGGTGTGGCATGTTCTTTAATGAGGTGAAATGATTTTCTCAATTATTTCATAGTGTTCTGTGACATTATTTGTTTTTTGTTTTTTGTTTTTTGTTTTTTTTTAATATGAAGCTAGGTAGAGGGAGGCAAAGAAAACACACAGTAATTATGTGTAGAAAAAATTGTGTTGGCTGAGGGTATGTCATACTGTTGATACCCTGTGAATGCTCCTACTGAAGCTGTCATTTTAAATCCATAATGTATGTATTACTATACACAATTCTTCTAAACTTTAATATCCGTAAATAAATATGTGGAGAAATTATCTTGGTAGGTAGGGTAGGGTTACATGCAACAGAGAAAGAGAGACAAAGGTTGTTTAAACGTTGCTTGCAGTTGATTAACTCACTTGCCGAGAGTGTTCTTTTTACGACAAGCATCACCTTCCTTGATGAGACACAAAATCTACTTCCCAGAACCAGTCATCTGAACTTGCTATAAGTATTTGATTACTTGGAAGAGGGCAGGAGAGAATGCTAACAAAAACTGGTTCATCACGTACAAGTCTGTCATAGCTACTTGGCGTGTCTGAAGAAGTGTCAACATCTGTGGCTTGTACACCAATACCAGGACATTGTGCCCACACTCTAAACAGGGTTTGATAAACTGTGGCCCGCTGTCCATTTTTGTGAGTAAAGTTTTATTGGAACACAGTCACGCTATAGCGGTAGAGTGAGCCATTGTAACAGAAACCATGAAGCCCTTGAAGCGTGAAATATTTACCATCTGTTTCTTCATGGGAAAGGTGTCCCAAATGCCACTCCACTGCCACCTGCCCCCTTAATCTGGACAACATGCCTAAACTTCCTGTGGCTTCACTTCTGCTGTTAGCGGCTAAATGGGAAAACCATCCACTTACGCAATAAGTATTTCTTTGTTACTGCCATCATGCCACGTGCTCAGACTTCTAAGCACCAGGGAGACAGAGAAGAGAGAGATAGGCAAGTTTCTGTTCCCATGGCCCCCACCTTCTAAGCTGTGGAAACAAACCACAATGAAGTAGGCACAGTTTAAACAAAATTAATATCAGGCAACGATGTATAGGATGAAGACATCTTCCAAAGATCTACTTTTTCCTCAAGACGAATTAAAAAATGAAATTGTTTCCATCATCCCAATTCCCAGATTGAGTTTATGGCCCCGTCTTCAGAGTCCCGTGAACATTTCATAGGCATTCTATTGTAGCTCCTCACTGAGACTACCTGTCTCATCCGTAGCTACAAAGGACTTGAACACAAAATTAATCTTTTTCTTTTTACTTTTGCATATTCGAGATAAATCAATGCGATTGGCATTTATAAAAAGTTTCAGTATAAGGAAATTTCATCATTTAAATACATGCTTTTGGCAGATTCTTAATCAATGGCCCACAATAAAAGAGGCCCCCTTCCTGTATCGATTCTGGGCTCAGTCATAAAACGTCCTTTAAACAAAGGCATGACCAGAAAGGTACAGCAGAGGCTTGGTAGACACTTGCACACTGGGGCGTCTCTTCTTGGAATGTTCCCTTTTAGAAATCAGTCTACATTATGTAATGAAACTCAAACTAGAGTACAGAAGAGTGAGAGGCCACTGTGTACATTCCAGCTCTGCAGCTGAGCTCACAGCTGCTAAGACCTCATGAGCAGAAGGACTGGGCAGCCGACTAGCTGACTCACAGAATCTTGACAAATGAGAAATTATTGTTGTTTTAAGCTATGACATTTGGGGCTAATTTACCACACAGCAAGAAACATTGAAATAAGCCTTAAAATCCTGTGTAAGAATGTGTAGAAAAGAATTTTTTTTGTTTTTTTTTTTTTGGTCTCTGGCCTTTGAAATTTAGCTAGAGGGAATGCATTATTTCCATAACTTGGCAACTTTTCCAACACACTGAATAGAATAAGTGTTTTGAGATGGCCCCAGCTAGGCCAGTCTGAAGAAGCTCTAGAAAGTGCCTTCCATTTAGGAAAAAAAGACCCAGCTTAAACAAATGATGTCATCAGCAACAACAGCAAGAATACAGCCAATGAGGCAAGGCATTCTGGGACTCACTATAAATTGCTGCATTTTCCTCAGCAAAACTCGATTGTTTGTGACATGACTGTCTCACCTCTGTTTCTTAAATGCATCTTCTCTATTCCTTGTCACTCTTTCTAATTGTGCTGGATATCTTCTATTTGCTCCTTAGCCTAAATCCAAATTTCCACAATTCCTTCTTTCCCTGCATCCTGGGAAACTGGCCAACCCAGACTGTGTCAATAATGCTCCCCACTCTGTCAGGAGAAGGGGAGCAGACCAGGAAACGAGAAAAGGCAGAGAGAGACTGGTGATTCATGCCACTTACACGTTTTCCTCCTTCACGATTCCTACGGGCATCACTGGAGCAAGTCACAGACTCCTCAGGTGGCCTCGCTCCAATTTTTGGTAACTGTCCCCACCTCTTGCTCCTTTAAACTGAAGGTGCTAATGGTGCCAATGAGCAGCCCCTGAATATTGCACAGTCTTGTGGGTTTCACTAGAGTTCGCCCATGATTTGTAAATATCTCTCTTAGTAAATACCTCTCAACTTGCCCAAGTTTCAACATGGACTATTTCCTACCAGAACTCTGACTTACGACATTCGTCTATTTTCCTGTAGGCCATTCATACAAATGTCCCAGGCCACTTGCAACACAGCCACCCTTAAATGGACATGACAGCTGAGGCTGCAAGTGTCACTCAGCCAATGCTACCACAGCATGCTCCTCAAGTCAACCCTGCCACACCACTGACATTCCAGCGACATGAGGATGCCTGTGCTTTTACGTGATGTGTAAATTCATGTTCGCTCATGAGTAAAAAACAGAAATGCTGCAGAGGTGATTAAAGAATAAGAGAAGGAACTATTTTTGAAAGAAATGTCTTTTTCTTTCTTTTTCCTCCTTTCTTTTTCCCTGTGTTCTTGTTCTCTCTCTCTTATGGAAGAAAAGTATAGAAGAGTTGACTCAAAAATCATTTTTATGTCTTTAAAAGTTTTTTTTTTTTAAATGCTTTTTGAATTTGCCAGAATGGCTTAAATGAACAATGCTTTCTGCAGTGTGTGCTACTGCTTATTTGACAAGTTTTTTTCCCTTTGACTCTTTTAAAAAGGATTTATTAGATGAAGTTTATATTCCTCATTTAAAAAAAAAAATGTGTTGTATGGAATGAGGATTCTACAATGAACATATAACCTACGTGTGTCTCATCATGGGCACTAGATGAGCTGGCCAAAGTCATAGCTTCAGAGAAACTGAAAATTTTAAGGGAACACATAGAGGCTTCTGGAATTATGATTATTAGGAGCCTCCAAATTCGTGTTTGCTCATTACTTCACAGCTGTATTAGTGGAAAAGAAGCATTTAAAAATAGATTACTAAACCTAAAATGGTAATTGCCATTTATTCTTTTCTCTACAGATTTAGGAATTTGGGTCTTCTCTATGGATAACAAATTTGGAAATAATAGATCAGTATCTGTTACTATTCAGTAATATTTAGAAAATTTCTCTGTGATTTTAAGAAGTCACTATTGATTAGATTCCTACAGGAGTAACAAAAAAAAGTAAACAGAATTTCCCTGATATTTTAATTTCTAAATGTATATACCTATCATTTAAAAGAGTCAAAATGTGAGCTTGAGAGATTAACAAGTGGAATAGCTTATTGCACTGCAGATATTCCATACAAATTTAAGTCAAAAGTGGCAAATTTCAAAATAAATCTTCAAATTAAACCTTACATTTCCTACAGCTGCACACACACTCACTCACTCACATATGTATGCATATACATACATGTTTCTATTCCTCTAGAACTTGATTAACTAAAATAGTTAAGCAATGATCTTTCCTGTGCTTCTTCCATTATGAAAGCCACAATTAATCCAAAAAGCTTTTCCTGTTTATTTATACAATCCATTAATACTGAATGAAATTTGAAAAAATTTACTAATCCCATTGTATTCTATGGTAAACGCTCTTGATGTTGAAGTTTATTCAGCTATTGAGTAATTTCTGTAAGAATATAGATTTTAACCGACAACCGAGATGAGCTGGCCCCCTGTGCAAAAAGACCAAATGTATTAAAAAGATTTCAGACATCAAATTCCCCACAGCTTTTTACAACCAGGATTAAGGGGGAGCAAGTTGACAAAAGTATCCCAGGGGCTATTAAAAAAAGATGGAATAAAGCTGTTTTTAACTGACTGTATAGCCTGTGAAACTTTCTTTTAGAAACAAGGCTAATTATATTCGGTCCTCTGTAGTAACAAGATTTGTCCCTAACACGACTTCTAATACGTGTTCTGCTTCTGTGTTGACAAACAAAAAGAAACCAAACAAAGCAAATCTGGAATGGATATTTGATACTGGCTCATTTCAAAACACTTTTGTGTGTGTGTGCGCATTTCTTGACAATTTTCCAAAATTGCATAGATACAGCATCTAAGTTACAGAAACTCAACTCAGTGTACCCTAGGAATAAGCCAAGTCTGGGCCACCAGGAATCATTCAGAAAAGAAAAAAATGAGCCTTCTCATGAAAAAAGAGTTCATGCTAGGAAAAGTGCAAAAAATGATGGTGAAGGAAATTATTGGCAATCAGGGAAGTGATGCATGTCATGCCACCTCTGATTGTTCTTCAGCCTTCCCTGTGTTCCCTGGGAAGAGGAGAACAAGAAAAAAGTGAAACAGGAAGCAGTTTCGCCAAAATCTCCCTAAGACACTGCTCTCCCAAAGGCGGCCGTTATGTGCAGCGTAAAACTGCAGAGCGACCTGGGGAAGGCGCTCAGTGTGAGTGTGACCAGGAGCGAGGGATCGCGAGGCGATTTGAAACTTGGGAAGCGTAACGTTAGAAACACAACAGAAACCAGGCACGGACATTACTGTATAAACAATGAGGACAAGCTGGTCCGTGGTCCGTCTCGGATCCTAGCACGGGCCTACCGTAACCAATAGCTAGTTCTTTCAGTTCAGTGTGGGCTCTAGGTGTCTGTGGAGCTAACACAGGATCACCACCGCTTCTCAGAGGACGTTTGCCTTCCGCGTCTTGATAGCATCGAGCTTATCTTTCAAAACAAAAGTCAACGGTGATACTATTCTACTCGAAACCTAGGTTTTCATCTCATTCAGCATGAAAAATACAGTAATGACACAAGGCCAGAAGTTCCTCAACCAAATGCTCCAGTTCCAGCCACAAGCACCGCCTCACTTGAATCTACTTTCCACCACGATGACTCTGCTCTGGTTACACTGCTTTGCTTTGTTTTTGTTTATTTCTTTTTTCCCCTAAATACTCCAAGAATGCTCTCAAGTCAGGGATTTTTGTACTGTCAGTTTCTCTGCTAATAGTAAGTGCTATTTCTCAAAATATCTCAAGTCCCCCTCAATGTCATTATAACAAAGAAGGCCTTCATGACAACCATACAATGACAACCACCTATGTTCTTATCTTACACCACCCAATGTTATTATCATTGTCCCTCAACCCCTCAAAGGGTGGAAATGTGGTTTGTTTGCCCCTAAACGTCCTTATGCCTTAGAACAACTAAGCCATTCAATAAGCTGCCCTGATAAGCTGGAGGGCCCTACGTCTTGGTCCAGAATGTTTATCTTGTCTTATACACAGCATGTAGCCTACTGTGTGATCTCAACCCATACTTAAAATAGCATGAATGGATGAATAAATTAAAGAGTTAAACATTACTCCCTTGCTATGAATCAGGATTTTTGTTGTTGTTGATGCAAAAAAAGTATAAGCATGGCCCCTGCCCTTGACGGACTTGGGGGGTCTACTTGTCCAAGCCAACCCTAATGAAGGAGGGTAGTTAAAACAACACACTTGAGAAAGGAGAAAAAATAACCTGGAGGAACATGGCAGTCTGGCATAGTCCATGAAGGATTCCTGGAAGGCATAATAATTGAGCTCACTCTGAATAAACAGAGTTCCTGAGGAAAAGTGGACAGTTAAAATAACCCAGCCAGAAAGAAGAGTATAAATATGATATTGAAATATGAAATTTCCTAGTTTGGGAAAGTGGGAGAAACTAAAATACTGTTTCTTTATTTCTTTTTATGGTTTATACTACCTAAACAGGGGGAGAAGGATGTCAGTCTTTCTTTTCATAACTCTCTCCCTTAAAATAGATTTCTAAAAATTACATCTATAAACTTTAAAATCACTTTTGGGTTATTTTAAGCACTAGTCAAAAAGATAGTTGGCCCATTATCAAGCTTAAGTCCCACATCCTTGCTTCTTACATTTCTTACCTTGATCCTGACACTGAAATACAAAAAACCCTTTGTTGGGCTTCTAATCCTTTATTTTTCAGTCTCTCAGTTGCCTTTATGATGCTTCATGCCTGAAGTCTTATATTGATCAGAATTCAAAAACTAGAAATCCTCTTCCCATTTGGACCGAATTCCTACATTTGGAAATGTCATTTCCATGTGCTAATAAGCAAGTATCAAAACGGTAATGTCCCTTTGCTGTTTTATATACATTACCAGAAATTTAGAGAATTCTGGTTCAGAAGATAAATGCATTGGAGTTATCCTCTTAAAGGAAATACTTGTATTAGTAAAGTGAATGAGCTCATGAATTTTTGAGGAGAATGCATTTAATATGTATCCCAAGAAGATATAACATATATTATTAGTACTAATTATATGCACTCAGTTAAGGATAAGGAGAGGTGGAGTTAGGGGAATACAAGGTGTTAGGATATCAATCTGATCACAAAAAAGAGAAGTCTGACTTTTTAATAGGCTTTGCAAAATAACACTAGAATTCGCTTCTGGTTAGTTTGCATCATTGGAAAATAAATGCCTCTTTATGGCCCACTCGAGTTAGACAAAAAAGAAAACTGTGCTTTTTCTACATTTTATACAGTTTTCTGAGATCAGATGGAAAATTATGTATTAGTGTTTTTGCTAAAATTTGTGTAGGTTGATTTAGAAACCGTTTCAAATAGGGATTGATTTATATTAACTATTTTCAAATTTGTAATTAGGGTTTTTTTCCAAATTTGTGTATCTTTTTAGTGAAAACTTAGCCAGCATATAAATTCTGTTGTATATCTATTTATCAAAATATTAAAGTATATCATGAATGGAACCACAACTCTACACCACAGGTTCTGGACAGTCCATGTAATTATTATTATTTTTTTTTTGCCACTTTCCAATTGATGTGCTCTCAAGTCTCTAAGAACTTTAAATTCAATGTGTCCTTGGAAGTCAGTTTACTGCAGCTCTGATAGGCAACTAAATATTAATATGGTGTAATTGCCCAGAGCTACGAGAGAAGCTTCAAATCTAAACTGATAAATGATTTTTCCTAATTTGCTGATCCTGGCTTCCTCACACTTTATACAAGATTTTTGTATAAAGGCATCATAACCTAGGAGAGTTCTCGCCCATTTATTTAATATATAGGCAGAGGCTTAATGGGACCTGCTTACTCTGAACTTGTATATATAATTTGTAAAATATAGAAAGTTGTTTAATTAAATTTTCTGAATACACCCTCCACATTGTTCGCAGCATTGAAAGCACTAATTTTCTTCTGATTCATATCTACTTAGAACTGTAGGTTTCCAACTGGACTCCCACTCAGAGATCTCATTTTCATGTTAAAGTGCATGTTTTTGTGAAATCTGTCAAATTATGATATTTGTAGTGAGTAAAAGAGTTGTAGAAAACTAATGAAAATAGAATGTATATTTTTAAATCTTTTTTTTTTTTTAATGTGCCACAGAAAAAGTTTTTTAGTAAGAAGTGATGTTTTATTGATGCCTCTCTGGCCTATTAAGTATTTTGCAACTTAGTTCATACTCATTCTTAAAGAGTCTACTTAAATGACTTTCCTTTTTCAGTAATGACAGTATTGAGAAAATCACGACTAGTTTAAAGAATTTTGGATGGAGTTGTAGCTAAGGATCAAGACGCATCAAATACCAAATGACTGATGAGTGCCATCGATCACAATAGAGTGCTATCCACTGGCTACTTGGGAAAAAGACAAATTATGTCCTTACCAAACTAGGGTGGTATGTCTACCATAGACTCCATGGCTGCATTTAATCAGGGAAAATAAAAGGTTCACCTATTCATTGCTTTAAATGTTATAAATGTTTCAATATGTTTGTATGTATATATTTCGTGTGCGCATACTTTTATACGAAAGAGGTTTCCATGGCAACAGAGATAGATTGATCTGGGGCTCAGGGATGGAGACGGTACAAAGATTGTGGGGAAAATGAAATGGACTAGCATCTCAGTCTTTTTGTTGAGGAAAGTTACTTAACTCTTGAAAACAAAGAGAAGCCTTTTTGGGGACGATGAAATTTTAGACAGATAACTAAAATTTTAGGACCGCTGATTTATTTTCATCTTTTCCCAATTGATAACTGGCTCTTTGGCAGAAAAGAGTTGCCAGAATTACCAAATAAAAATACAGGGTGAAAAGTTAAATTGGAATTAAGATAACGAATAATGTTTAGTACATGTACGCCCCAAATTTTACATTGTTGATCTGCGATTCAAATCAAACTGAGTGGCCTATGTTTTAGCAGGCAACTGTGTGCCCCTGTTGCATAGGTCCGTTGATCTGTGTGGTTCACTTTCTAAACGCTTGTCCGTCACACTGTTAACTCCAAGTCAATATCTGCCACATGCTTACCTGCTGTCCTTGCTGCACGGCTGCATCGCACTCCCTGTTCTGGCTCTGAAAGCTGGTTCTAGTCCCATGGACAGTCCTCATGTGGAATAGGGATCCACTAACCCAGAGTTAACTCACCCTTATTTTTTTATTATCACACATGACAGAGACTGCTTAAATATATATATTTTTACTAACCACTCTTCTAACTTGCATAGCCTTTTAACACTGCAGTTGTACTATATATCTTTTTATCTACTGTGACCTTTTGGTCCACAAAGCAATGTAATATCTAAGACATTTTGCCCCCCACCACCAAAAACTAGTTATGGTCCCCCCGAGGCATTACTCCCCCCACTGAGCATGCATTAATCCCCAAACACAGGGTAATCTGTCTCAATATCAAATATATCAGGTTTCTACTGCAAAACAAAACAAAACAAAAAAATGGGGGTGGGGAGAAATCATCTCATATCTCATCCTATGGTCATAATAAAGAGCAACATTATACTTTAAATGTCTGCAGCTAAATTTACATATGCCACATACTTATGACCTCCGTAAGACATCAGTCCTAAGGCATGCAAAGACCTATAAAAGAGAGAGGACCTAAATCCACAGTCTGTGTATCTGAATATCCTCATCTGGTAAATTAAAAGCATCTCTGAAAATTGCTGAAAACTGAAGTTTTCAAAAATTTACTTAAGTATTTTTTGATGAAGCAATTGTCAAATAAAACTGAAAAGAGAGACATACTTTTAAGGCACGCTGTGTATATGGATAATGTTTTTGCATGGTTCATTTTACTGGTGATACATGTATTAATCAGCTCGCCATATGCTGGCACAGCTGTGATGGATCTGTCCAGATCTCTTCAGACTTTTCTTTCTTTGCTCAGAAATATTTTTCAGTGTGGAAGCAGCGTGACTTTGTGCTCTGTCAGGACATGGTGCAGAGTCAGCATATGCTCTCCAATACCTGTTGGCAAGACTGGTGTTCTTAATTAATTAATTAATTAATTAGTTTCTCTTATTTGGTTCCTTCGCATAGTTGTCCTTTTTTAAAAAGCTGTGGCAGGTTTGAAGGGCCTTTTAAAAATAAAAATGGCAAGTATTTTTAATTTTTACACTTTGGAATCAAAATTAATAGGATGATTTTCTAGCTCGCAGACACATATAATGTTCTTTACCCTTTGCTGACGTCCTGTCTCCTTACAATCAGTTCTTTAATTCGCTGCAGGAGACATTTATTTTTATTTAGTTTTGATACACGCACACAAAAAAACTATATATTTAATGTATACAATTTAATGTGTTTGGACAAGTGACCACAATCAAAGAGACAAATCCATCACCTCCCAAAGTTTCCTGCATCCCTTCTGTGTGTGTGCGTGCGTATGTGTGCAGGTGTGTGATAAGGAGACTTAATAGGAGATCTACCCTCTTACCAAATGCTTAAGTGCACACTGCAACACTGCTGACCAGAGGGATGATGCTGTGCAGCAGATCTCTAGAATCATCTCATCCTGCATAACTGAAAGTTTACACCAATTCAACATTTGCCCATTTTCCCTTCTCACCGCCCCTAGTAACCACTGTTCTATTTCCTGCTTCCATGAGTTTGACTATTTTAGGTACCCCATGTAAGTGGAATCATATAGTATTCATCCTTCCGTAATTGGCTTGTCTCACGTGGCATAATGTCCTAAGGTTGTTGTGAATTTCAGGATTTCCTACTTTTTTAAGGCTAAATAATATTCCACTGTATACTGATACAACTTTTTATCTATTAACCTGTCGATGAACAATTGACTTTTTCCTATAACTTGACTCATGATGCATCCAAATGTCTTTGAGATTCAGATTGCATTTATTTTGGATATACACCCAGAAGTGGAATTGTGAGATCATGTAATCCATTTTTAATTTTTTTGGAGAATCTCCAAACTCTTTTCACCTTCAGCTACAGCATTTTAAATTCCCACTGACAGTATCTTTGCCAATGCTTGTTCTCCTCAAGCCCATAGGCTGCCATTCCATTAAAAAATATATATACTATAAAGCTACAGTAATTAAAACAGCAAGGTACTGGCATAAAACAGACACTATAGACCAATGAAACAGAACAGACTTAAACCTACACGTATGTGGTTAACTGATCTTCGGCAAGTGTGCCAAGAATACACAATGGGGAATAGTCTCTTCAGCCAATGGGGTTGGAAAAACTGGATATCCACAAGCAAAAGAATGAAACTTAACCCTACTTGAAACCATACACAAAACTTAACTCGAAATAGATTAAAGACGTAAATGTAAGACCTGAAACTATAATCCTCTGAGAAAAAGGGAGAAGAAAAGCTTCTCAACATTGGTCTTGGCAATGATTTCTTGGATGTGACACCAAAAGCACAAGCAACGAAAGTAAAATCACATGAGTGGGACGACATCACACTAGAAATTTATGATCTCTTTACTCCTTCTGTCACACCGACGCTGAAATTCTTCCGCGCTGCCTCCCACCTGCTTCCTTCAGTTTGACATAATCCACGAGAAACTTGATACTTCTCCAGCACCATTCAGATCAGAATTATGTGACCATTTAACTGAAAAGGGCTGGGGATGAGGGCAAGGCTATGTAACCCTGAAGCAATAACTGAGGTCCCAGCTTGATATCCCTCTCACAGAGCTCGCTTCCCTATTCTGCAAACAGGCAAAGAAGCTGGTGAACGCTCGACGGGGTGACAAAAAGTTAGTTTTGAATGCTCAACTACTTTTTTAATGAAAAAGAAAGACATATCTAATCACTAGAAAACAGGCTGGCCGCTCCTTGCAATATGCTCATTCTAGTTTGTTAGTAATGAACAAACTAGAAAGGCTTTTTCTTATTTTTCTTTTAATTTTTTCTTCTTTTGGGATGGATGGTCAATAGTCAATCTAAGACATGCTTGACCATAGCAACAGAACTGGCTCCTAGAAAAACATGAAAGGCTGCGTATCGCAGGGGAACAACTTCAAGTATTATCCAGATGATTTTAATTACAGACTTTAGACCTCTTAGTGTTCAAGTTATAAATCTGTTTAATGAGTGTTGGTTGTTAGAGGCTTGCGAGACTTTGACTAGGACCCAGAGCATCTAGTCATCAGGCTAACTATGTATTCATTAAGTCATTTATTAAATATGTTTAAATGGCTATCATAGGCTGGGAACTGGGTTAGGTGCTGAGGACATCATGATGAGTTTATGTATACAATAGACACAAATACTGACTAAACAGAATTTATGAGCCAGCATCTTGAGAAAAGGAAAATAAGACAAGGGTCCTATTTTTTTTTAGGCAGAAGTGCATGATCTGAGAAATGAAGAATAGATCTAGTTATTTCAACTGTGACAGTGTCAAGAAGTGTAACTTTTGGTAAATCATTTAAGGATCATTTGGAACGTATAAGGCTGCATTTATAAGACTTGAGTCTTTATATTATTATGGACAATACTATTATTTTCCTTCTCCTCACTCCCTATCGAAATAGAAGGTGGCAAATGCTGACAGGTGTTTATTAGCAGTGAATACTCAACAGGAAACAAACAAACATAAAACCAGATTTTCAGCCTTTGCAAATACTGTAAATATTCCTACCACAGTCTGTTTTAAGCTGCAATGCTGCTCAGAAAAACCTTGAAATAATAGGAGTCAGTTTTCAGAAACACTGAGGTTCTGAGCACATGTTCTACCACATTCCTGAATGCTGACCTCCTAATGCTTGCTTGGTCACTCAGCTATTAAAATAACTTACCAAATCTTTGAAATCTACACTTGAAAAATATCTAGATTAAAACCTTAGCTTGTGGCTATTTCTTACTCTCAGTAGTTGTCTGGTTCTGGAGGAAAGAAGATGTGGACATCTTTATATTTACTTCATTTCCTTTAAACCTATTAGCCTTACTTCAGGGTTTATCCTAGAATTAGAGCTCGGGCTTGCACTCCAGGTGATCAGCTGACCAAAACAATAGAAAGAAGAAATATTTTGGGGCACAGACCCAGACATACCCAAATCTATTACTCTGTATGAAAAATAAATCTACTTCTGCATCATGCATGTATCTTGAATAATCATGATGATTTTTCTGACTACTTAACAAGTCCATATTATTACTTACCACAAATGTAGAATGGAATCATAATTGTAACATATTAATTTAAGAGTTCAAATCTCCATGTCTTTTCAAAGACATAGACATTTCAGATAAGATCTTAAAAATTCAGGTACTTGTTTATCAAATGTAAGATGTAGGCTAACTTCTGCCTGTCATAGATTTTACTTTATGACATTACTTGTTTGTTAAAGATATACAGAAGGTAAGAGAGTGTGGAGGGCAGAAAAGGCTGCATGTAAAAAAATCAACACTATTGGCTTATAAAAATGTGGGAACATCTATGGATTTTGTTTATCTCTACTATTCATGCCCCCATTACAATGAATAATCAAGAGCTGACTACATTTTAATTAGAACTGAAGTTGAAAAACACATCAAACAATTCACAATTTATATTATAATATAGCTCATCAACCCCCTAAATATATATTAATAGGGCATTCAAAACCACACATTTGGCATTTCAAAGGAAGCTTCCCACATCTGGAGTGATTTGGGATAAATTATTTAGTGCCCTCTGTCTTTCAACTATTTTTGGCAAATTCTATTTTGCAAAATATTGCAATCAGCCCTTGAGTAGAAAATTTTAATGTAGTAGAAGGGGTTAATCTTTATCTCTGGACAATTCTAAAGATAATAATACAATCAAGCAAATAATAGAGAACCCTAAATTTGAGGTAATTAGTAGAATAAAAGAATGTTGATAAATTTTGAGATTATGTAAAAATTATAGGTTCTAACTGACAATTGATTTTGAAATTCTTACATTTTAAAAGTGGAATTTCACTGAGCTTGTCTCATGAATTTATATTTAGTTATAAAATACTTTTCTCATAATATTATAATAATAATAAGCCAATGTAATAGTATTTAAATCTAATCATTCTTCGATACTACAAAATACTGATTGATCTAAATTTAAAATAACATTAATCAGTACATACTTCTGAGATGTAAGACTAGCAGAAGTTTGGGATTGTGTATATTTGTTCCAATTTGATAGAGCAGTATGTGAACAAGTTCTAGAAACTATATGCTTGATGCTAAATCCCCATATCATTAGCATATTTGGAGGCACTTAAGAAAAAAATCACAGTCAAGAGGTATCATTAAGAACTATTAGCTAAAGACAGATAAAAAACTTAATTCACTTGAGTTTGATATGGTACTAAAATAATCAGATGAATTTGAATAAAGATAGATGATAGCATAAAGAATTGGATATTATAATATTGTGTTTTTATTTAGCAAGTTATCAAAGGTATTTTTTAATAAATATTATTGAAAGAAACGTGAATTCAATTCCAGTCATAACCCTAGAATCTAACACTTATTAAATCCATATTCTGTGCCACAGATTGTTTTATTTCTTTTAACATCATTTAGTCCAAACAACCTTTGTAGGATGTAAAGTGTTGTCGTTTATTCTCATTTTAAAAATGGAAAACTGAGGTTTAAAGCGGCAAAGCAACCTGTTAAAGGCCGATGAGTTATCAAACGAAGGAGCCTGGTTTAAAACCCAGCAGGTCCAATGCCAGTAGCTGTGCAGCAACTCCAAGGCCACTGCAGTGAGAGAAGACTAACCTGAGGAAAGCTACTTAGATATCCTTGAAAGCTCAGTTAGAAAAAGTGGAGAAAAAAATCCTATCTTTTTTTTTTACTTCAGAAATCACAGCAAAAATGAATACAGGAAAATAACAAGAAAAGCAAATTTGCTAAAGATATGAAATCTATGTTTTCCTGTTCGATCTATCCAACAATGAAATGAGTTTCTTTACAAATAAGTGAATGTCTTACCCTTAGAAGATACTGTTCACCATCAGAAATGTTGTGGACAATGTCTCTGCATTGGGAGGAACACTCATTTCTTTTTCTATGGAAAAAAAAAATTTAATAAAATAAATCGAGGACCTAATTTTTTTAAAAAATTATTGATGCTAAAACTATAAATTCATTTCCATTTTTTTTTCTCTAAGAGCCAATAACATTGATCACACTTACAGGTCCAAGACATATCCATATATAAAGTAGAAGTTTACTACTGATTACTTGATTTGCAGAATTCTAAGCAAGAAATAACAACGATTTTTTTTCCTACTACATATTTTAGCCTTAAAAATAGCAGTAGCTATTCATTCTATTGAGGATATTGGTTTTGAGTCATGTCATTTATCACTAAATATACATATGTATATATACACATATCGCAATTTATCTTTAATTTCATTATGAAATACTGATAAGTGAATGAATGATATAACTCAGAAGACAAAACGATATAAAGAATGTAAATCAATACAAAATATTACAAAAGTGCTTCTGAATCATTTTGTTTTCACTTAGCATAATTTCCAACTCAAAGACTGTCATGTGAATCTTTTATCACTTAAACAACACGTCTCTATGAATGTAAAATCACTTGATAAACTGGAACTGTTTTATTTCTTAATCTCACTAGAGAATTCTACTGTTGATATAATTTTATCTATTGCTACATACTCATATGATATTTATTCTGTTTCCCAAAGGCGGTACTTCATATTGTACGTTTTTCTTAGGTTTGACTCCTGAATGTATTCACTTTACAGACTTTATTTCCATATTCTGTAGGGTGATTTTAAGAAGTGCTATCATTATTTATCTTTCGAGAGGATAACTTGTAATTCTTCTTCTTTTTTTTAAATAACAGTCTAGCTTTCAAGTGTGCCTCACAGAGAGCACGCATGCTGTGAAGGGCTCTCTGTAGGTACTTGATGCTATAAACAAACAGGAAAATAACAATAACAAACCAGATAAATTATCAAGCGAAAATGTTGGAAATGGTAGATTGTAATGACTTATCAAAGCACATCCTTATAAATGATGATTCAAAATATATCTAATGCTTAGCACAGTTAGTTAGGCAAACCTATATATGAGATCATTTGTTAATCTTTTTACTTGACCTTTTATTCCCACAAAGTCATAATTTTTTTTTTTTCTCATAAATATACCAAGTTTAAGTATGTGTTTCCTGGCAACAGTAAATTACAGTCACAGGCAGTACTCATGAAAACAAGGAGAATTTTTTCTTTTTTATTTACTTGTTTTTCTCTTTCCTAAATCTATTCCCATAGAGTAGTTACTTTTCGGATTGATGAAAGATGTGGACCATAATTCTTTTTTAGAAAATTTAGAAAATGCTTAGAATTTATTAAAGCATATCTTTGACTAACTGCGTCACAGTCGTTTTACATATTGGCAAAAATATTCAGATTTTAGGGCTTCCCCCACATGTGTCTGGAGTTAGGGTACCACAACCCAAAATGTGAACGAGCACACCAAGTAATCTTCCTACATTCTAAAATTCCGAGACTACAGGCAAATGCTTTTAGAAACCCATTCTAGTGTTACATGGGCACACTCTACAGCACTGAAATTGCAGTTACGTTTTTCATCTCATTACCTTTTGCTTTTTGTAAACTGTGTATCTTCCAAAGATATCTACCTTCTACCTTGGAGACAGGTGTAACTTTAAGTGACTACAATTGTCATTTGTTACTCTAGCTTCTCCCATGAAAATTATCATGCTAGCCTGAGTTTAAAAATAATTTTTATAATTATAGAAAGTATATTGGCCTTCTAAACTGGGTCCTCTGAAAGTGTTTAGACACTATTTGTCTTTCCTATTCACTTCCATGTTTCCTCACAACTCTCTTCCAATCCTACCTATGCTATCCTTTTAGGGTTAATTTTTGTTATAAATATAAAGAATTTGACTGGCCTTTGTCCCTGGTCCTCTAAATCCTTGGAATTTCCCAAGGAACAGGAATGTCTTTTGTTATTCACCATCATGTGACTTTATGCTAATCACATGCCTCATGATGGGGGCTGGTCACCAGAAAGACCATCCATATCATAGGAGAGTTGGGACTTTAAGCCAGCCCAGACCCCAGAGACAGAAGGGTGGCCAATGATTCGATCCAACATGCAACACAGGGAAACTCCAGTAACCGCTCTGGACACTAAAGCCTGCTGGAGCCACCTGGTTGGTGAACCACGCATCCCAAATCCACAGAGGGAAGTGTGGAGGCTCTGCATTCAAGACCCTGTCCAACCTCATCTTTATGTCTCTTCCTTTGGCCGGTCCTGATTTGCATTCTTTACAATAAAACTATAAGCATTACTGTAGTGCTCTCCTAAGTTTTATGAACCTACCTAATGAATTATCAAAGCAGAAAACACTATGGAAATGCTAGAATGTAGAGCCGGTCAATCCTAAGCGCAGGTGGCCTGAGGACCACCAAAGGGCTTTGACATCTTAACGAGGTCAGTCTTGTTGAGGACTATGCCTTCTAAACTGTGCGGTCTGCACCAATTCCTGTGAATTCTATTGCATGCGATGCAGCAGTTAGTGTCAGAATAATGTGCTTCTGGTTTTGCTCCATCTCTTAAAGCAGGGGTCCCCAACCTCTTGGCTGCAGATCGGGACTGGTTCATGGCCCGTTAGGAACCTGGCTGCACAGCAAGAGGTGAGTGGCAGGTGAGAGAACGAAGCTTCGTCTGTATCTGCAGCCGCTCCCCAGCACCAGCATCACCGCCTCAGCTCCACCGCAGATCATCAGGCATTAGATGCTCATAGGAGCACCGGCCCCTGGTACCAAAAAGGCTGGGGGCCAATGTCTTAAAGGAAACACAACGACATCATAACCAGACACACTATCAGCTCCCAGGTCTCTCTCCTAGCTCACCACAGAAAACTGATGCTTGCCAATGCTCACTTACTGAGTAGGGGCTGCAGATATGAGAGTCAGACTAAGAATCGTGACCAAGTCAAGAAATTGTAAACGTGAAGTAGGGAAAAATGATTTGCTCTTATGCAAACAAAGGGCATTGTTGCCTAATCTAGGATTAGACAGAAAACAAATGCAAAAAGAATGCAAGTCCAAGTTGCTACCACTGCTCTGTCATCCTTGATATCTGAGGAGGAAGGGAGAGGAAAAAGTATGCAAGTCCAAGTTGCTACCACTGCTCTGTCATCCATGACATCACACATGACATCTGAGGAGGAAGGGAGAGAAAAAAGCCCTCTGGACACATGCTTTTTTGTAAGAATAAGTCAAGTATGGCTCTATAAGTCATTTTGTTGGAGAAAAATTACTGTATAAGCAGATGGAAGAAAGAAAATATGCAAGTCATTATCAACTGAATCAGCTGCACAATTCTCTCTAAAAGAAATATGCAAAACCCTACCTTCCTGTGAACAACTTCAGCGTATGTAACAATAGACACTGGGATCTGCTCGCCCTGACTTCACGACAGCCAGTTGATGCATATTATCACCTATAGCATTTCCCTTCTTGAAAATATACATAATGCTTTAGTGTTGGGATCATTTTACTAGGTTGAGATTTTTTTTTTTTTTATGCTGCATCGGTAATTCATTACAATGCAGGAGTGCAGTTAGCTTTGCAGAGGGTGAGTAAATGGGACTTTACTTTCATAAAAATGTATTATTTTTAATTAAATAAATCAATATTTCATTTTATTACTGCATACCAGTATTCCTTGATAAAAGAAAAATGTCATAGCTTTCTGTTCCCTTTATGATAGGCCAATGTTTCCAGTGCTTTATAATTATATTTAGCTTTAAGCCTAAAGTTACCCAGCCCAACGATGCAATTTGTCATTTCTAAGTGTAACTTCCAAATGATTTTGATGTGTTTTATGCATGTAAAAAATGCATGACATGTCCCTGAAGATTATGAGAACACATTTTTGAATTATATGGTGAATTTTTATTCCTGAAATATTGACTTTTCTACTCAAGAAATCATATTGAATGCCCTGTGGAGGTGGTGTATAAAATGAATACCCAAGTAGAGCCCAGGGTGGCTGAATGAGAGCTAACTGCTTTACTCACCGAGAGGCAGCCTCAGGAGAGATGGGGACCCTTTGTGTACAGTGTAACATTCATCACCATGCCTGGTCCTCACATATCATGAGTAAGCAGCTTAAACTGTTGCCTTAATCAGTAAGCCCTTGATCAATCACTGATTCAATGAAGAACTTTTTATGAAGTATATGCTGTTTACATTGAGATATATGCTTTAGGGGATATGAACTAATTTTTTTTTCTTTTATTCCCTGTTCTAAAGACCTAATTGTAGAAATATCCAAAAAAAAGAGAGAACAAAGCAATGTATATTTAAGTTTTACTAATCCTCCGGCATATGTTTACAAGCTATAGAATTCCAGTAAAGGGAAAGATCCATGTGATTGAGGATATTTAAGGAAGATATTACAGAAAAAAAGTACTTGAGCCATCAGATTTTATTATTCACAGGCAAGGAAAATCCATGTTGGAAGAGAAATGAATATTTCCATTTTGCATTTCCCTAACAGTGCCTAAGATCTGGTCCCTGGTAGATTTGCTGGAAAATAGTTGTATGACTTTGAGTGACCTGGCTAGTCAGACAGAAGGGAAGTGACCAAGTAAACTAAACAGAAGAGTCACCAAAGGAACAAGAGTACAAATGAGCACAGCCTATTCAGGGCAAAAATGGTAATGATCTTGCTTTGATTAGAATGGAGGGTAAGTGGTAAATAAACTCAAAAGAATAGGGTTCTACTTACAGATACAATTTGATAACATATCAAAACAGAATTACCTTTAAGAGAAGAAAACTTTTATATTAACAGTTTCTAGTATGTCATTCCCTTCAAATGTCCATTGAGTTTTCTGTAATTGTCACATCGACAAATATATAGAGAGATTAAGAAATAATTTGGAGAAAGATATCACAGAATTGTTAAAAGCATTTTCCTAATCAACAAAGAAGCACTAATTAATATTTAGGCAAGTAAATGGTTTCAGCTGGTCTAATTAGGAAAAAATGCATTGTAGCTATTTTTTTTTAATGTCCTAAGCCTTATGGTCACTTCTTGCCCTGTTTTCAATCGTGTTTAGTTGGCCATAGTCAGAGTAGGCTTCGGTAGAAGGATGACTGGTCTGGGCTACCACAAAGCCTGTGGGATGGAAGCATTAGAAACTGGGAGAGGCCGACTCAGTAAAGGGTGTAGTTGAGGGGGGTGATTTATTCAGCTGCAGAGGCTGGCTTTGTTTAGGGTGGTCCAAGGTGCACAGAAAGTAGAGAAGTTGGACTTGGTATCAAAATAAAAATCTGGGCAAAAGTGACTCTGCACTGTGGTTCTGGTAGAGCTTGAATTTATGGCGCCACTCAAGCCAGTGAATGGATACCAAGCAAGTAGCAATGACTAAGGGAACTAGCGAGGGCAGGCCCAGGCGTCGGAACTCCTGCCTGTGAGTCTGAGATAAAAACCAAATGAGAGGGATATAGGACAGGGTTAGGGAGGGGACGAGTGAAGCACCCTTCATGATTTGCTAAATTTGCCTTCAATGCACAAATATGAGGCTTATTTGAAATTAAAGAGCCTCACAGTTGTGTAGCAAAAGGTGACCTCTGATGACTGAAGAACATAGAATAATCTTCAGGCTGTAACTCCCTGAAAACAAGAGAATATCTGTATTATTATAATTCGTGTTCCCAGAAAAAAAAAAGATCGCCTACAACGTAAGCCATTGTGAGAATTCTGTAAAGGCCTAAATGAAGGAATAAAACAAGAATTAATGGTTCTGCTCTTCGAGGCTAGAATGGGTGACATAATTCCAAATTCTGCCAGATGATAGCACTGATTCCGCTCGAGATCTTAAGCCAAGCAATAGAAATGGCAGCAAATTTTCCACAGACTCAACAAAACATAAGGCCCAATCAGACAGTAAATATCCACCTTAAAACACCTGAGCTCAGACTGCCTCTTCTGAACTCATCCCTTTAGAATCACTCCTAAGGCTCAACCACCTAGCAGTGAGTTTGCATTAGCTTATCTTTGCATTTTTTAATAGGTTGTCTGATGATGGTTTGGTAAATTCAACACCTTTCTCACACATGATGACTTTCAACTCTTCCTTTTTGGCTATATAGCTAGTTCTGGCTTTTTGCAATCAAGTTTGTTACGTCATTGTTCAAACGAGAGGAGGCATATTGGTGTTAGTATAGATTACCTTCAGCTCAGAATTATACAGTGCATGGTGCTCAACAAACTGCTTTGATGATGTATAGAGTCATCCAGGAGGCCTCTCAAACAAGAAGGGTTGCACAGTGTTACAAAGGGTAGATGTGGATTTTAATGTTGGAAAGATCAAATTCTAAATGATCCTACATGAATAATAAACAGAGAGAAACCAAGCAACTAAACTATTATTAGTTATCATGAATAATTCACCAACTATAACATCATCAATACCAGCAAGAATTAAATTTGTGATTTTAATTAATGTTTAACAAACCAGAACTAAACTGCGTTATAGAACATGATAAATGACAAGGATAAAAAACACAATGTTTTTATCATTTAACACTATTATTTAAAAAGCAGGTTCTTAAAATGCTTTTTCAGAGCTTTATTCAACTCATGGTTTGCAAAATTCAGATAAACAAACTAAACACTAGCACTTTCTTAAATTCTAGTACTCAAGTCCTATTTCTGATACATCACATATTTCATAGCCTCCATCTTCAATTCGATGAACTGTGAAAAAAATGTTCTTGTAATACTACATTGCAATATTAAATAAAGGTTTGTTATATAATTTTTAAAAAGGAGAGGAATATTAAACTAATGTATGCCTTCTACTGAACACACGATTTTCTAAAGCTGGCAGTAGATTGCTCAGTCAAGTATGACCTAGGAGAACTAACACCATATATAGCCAGAGACTTACTTTCTAGATTCACGTGACTTTACTAGTCCAGCGAACTGTTGGCTTGGAAGTGAGACTGCAGATAACATTAGTGTGTATTTCGGGCACTCTCTGAAAAGCAATGGGTACAAAAAGACTGCTCAGCTTGTAATCATCAGGGTGAACGTTTCTTCTAAGAGCAAAAGCTCACTCAACTAGACCCATCAAATCCAGGCCTGCTTTTCAGTCACCTGCTGTGCACACCTAGCCTTGTTGTTTTCCGAATTCCTAACCAATTTTGCATAAGCCTAATCAGCACCTCTCCAGGGAAAGAACCATGGAAAGCGGATGTGACCTCTCCCTTCCTAAGCACTGCTAAGGACAGTGGCCTTCTCTAGTGCAGCTGATTGTAAATTTGACTTTTCTTGTTCAATAGTTCATTCTGGTAGCGTTTTCGGTGAGTCAACATTTGATACCTGACAAATGATAAAATTCGGAATCTATTGAAATGGGAGAGTGGCAGGAAATTAGCTCGAATATTATATACCACATAATAAACTATATATAATATAGACTGTATAATTGATAATACACACATATATCTCAATTAATTTAACTGAATGTTTTTGATATGTATTATAATACCCACTCCAAAAAAGTGATATTTTTTTTAAATCTCATATGAAACCCCAAAAGGTACTTTTTGGAATATTCATATAAAAGAGAATATTAAAATGTATTCATTTTTGAGTTTCTCATCTTTAGCATCCTTCAAAAGCACAAATGAAAATAAGATTTGGTCAGAAATGAGATAGTTGCTGTTACTGGAATTAAGTTTCACATTCATGACAATTAGAGATTTAAATGCCTTTTTTTGTAGGACTGTTTTTAACACTGCCTTCTGTGAAGCACTGGTCCCAGGAGTTGTTAAAAATGTATGTGAATTTTTTTCTGTAGTCCAGTATGGTTAGGAAAATCTACATGCTCTGACCTCTTTTGAGGAACACTGTATTCTTTAGCAACTTCAGTGTTTAAGAAGTTTTTCAGTTAACACCCAGAGTCCTACAAGGAAAGTTAGCAATTTAACCCTTTACTGGAGGAAGAGCTGCTATACTCCATCAACAGCATTTCAAGCTAATAATCACCAGATATTGCTATTTTAGAAGCTCTGGCCCGGTGCTTAAGAGTCTTTTTAAAATACGAGTCATGGAATTTTCGCATCGAATATTCTGTACCATTCTCTAACCAACTGCTGTCTGCCCACAGTCTAAACGCATGATCACTACCCATCCTCGGCCTGAAAACTCTGACTGAATAGCTCGTCATTCCAGTGACATCTTCCTTGGGTTCTTGGATTCAGATGATATAACATGCCATAAATATTCTCACTCATGACCAAAGTATACCTCAGACAAAATCCTTTCTGTGAATATTTCCATTTTTATTATTTTCTATAAGTGACGTCATCTGACTTCCAAATTATAGCATCCACTCTTGGTCCCTAGCAGTCGGAGACTTTATATGTAAAGATATCCAGTTGTCATTTTAAGCCATTAAGTCTTGGACTGATTTGTTGTACAGAAATAGATAAATAACACAGAAACTAGGACCTGGCTGTGAGACTGGTCAAGGGAAGAGGTTGGAAAAGTGAGGACATTTCTATTAGTAACTGGCTAAAAGATGACTTGACTTGCTTACTAGCAGAAATATTGACAAAAAGGTTGCCGAGGTAACTTGGAATTTAGAAAATATATCTTTAAAATACTGGAGTTTTTGTTTGGAAAATGCAAATCAAAGCCACAAAGAGATATCACTTCTCACCTGTTAGAATGACAAGTCTCAAAAAGCAAGAGATTGCGAGTGTCAGTGAGGATGTGGAGGAAAGGGAAAAGACAACTCCCGTTTGTGGGAATGTAAATTGGTGCGGCCACTACAGAAACCAGCACAGAGTCTCCCCCCAAAATTAAAAGTAGAGCTGCCGTGCAATCTAGCGATTATACTTCTGGGTATATATCTAGAGAAATGCAATAAAAATCTCAAAGAGATATCTGTACCCCCATGTTTATTTAAGCATCATTCACAATAACCGAGATATGAGTACAACCGAAGTGTCCTCCTGACGACATGAATGAAACTTGGGGCGTTATGCTAAATGAAATAAGTCAGACAAAGAAAAGCAAATATCGCATGCCATCGCTTACATGTGGCAGCTAGGAAAGCCAAACTCACAGAAACGACAAGTAGAATGTGACTGCCGGGGTCTGGAGAGTGGGTGGAATGGGAAGGTGTCACTTATTCTGACTAAGCGAATATGTTTTCCAAGTAATGTATTATTCACTAAAACTAAATTCATTTTCAAATTGTATTTCCTACATTAATAATTAACAAATGAGTGATGATGTCTTGACACTACCTTTAACTTTGCAGAACTTTCATGTCACAAAATAGGTACCTGAAGTCTAAGGACATAGTTTAAACAATTTTTATCACAAGGATTTTTAATGGCATACTAATTTAATCAGTTTGTGAGAAGTTAGCTTCCAGAAAGCACTCTCAATTGTTCTGAGACCAAAACTCTTCTGTCTTTAGAAGAGAACTAATTGGAAAGTTGCAAAATATGCACAGTAGTGTTTAGACAATGAATGCAGAGTAGGCAGTTTCACTTTGATTTCTCCCAGTCAATTTCACTTTTTAGTTCTCATGCAAAAGTACCTGAGGTGCTAACAGAATATTTAAACACAAAAGAGAACCATTTTCACTTTGTTTAAAATCCTAATATGATTTATATTAATTTTGTGTTTTATAAAATCTTAAGATATATATTTAAAAATCATACTTTCTAACATGCTTGTTTAAAATTCCAAAAAAATACCTACATAGAACATAAGAAATGTTGTTTGGTAGGAATGAAAGAAGGTAAAATATTTTAAGGGAATGGATTTTATTTAGGCTTGACACACTGAATCCTAAATCACTAGCACATTATTGCTAGGGCTGAGCAAATTAACTCAGCCAATTGACCCTTCTGAAAATAAATCCCCAATTGAGGTCTATAAATGTTCAATTAATTTTCTTTCATTACCTTTTCTTTCATTCTCATGCACCCTTGAACTTACATGTTTAGAGTGATTCTCAAAAAATAGCAACCGAAAAAACACCAGAAGAGTTTTCTTTGTAGCTTATAAAAGTTCATACTTTTTTCCCACTATTTTTCCTTTGATATGAATTTCGTTAATATATGGTGTCTTGAACATTGCACCTGCATATATTTATGCACTGCCATGATTTCCCATGGAATATTTCCACAGTAAAGCTTTGTTAAAACACTGATAACTTTTCTCGGAGAAAAGAGGAGAGGTGCGGTGAGGAGGGGAGCGAAGAGGGAGGGAGGGAGCAGAAGTTAATACAGATCCATTTGCCATGTGCTACAGACCAGCAATAAGCTAATGAAACCCACGCTCTGCATCTGAATCTATTTCATATTTAACACGTCTTCACATGGCACTGACGAGGTAAATGTTCTGGGGATGGCATATATCAAGAGACGATCTTCTAACAGTACATAATACCTAAACATTTACATTATAGTATCGATGCTACTGGTTCACTCTACATTATAGCATTTGATGAACACTGTAAATTACTGAAGGCACATATCACAACTATAATATTAGAATTGCACAAAAGAAACCGACATCATGTTGAGAATGTATGTTCAATCTGACTTAAATTTGAGGTTTGGTCATACATAGCTTTACAGCATTGCTTTATATGTAGAAGGGGTCCTAAGACTTGATGGCACTCATTGGGATAACTATTATAAAGAAATAAAGGACCTAGCATGCAAGACTGAATCAAAACATTCCAGAAATTAAATAGTAGCTTCGAATAGAATCTTGTCCTTAATGTTCAGTAAGAACACTTGCTTTTCGGCACAATAAAGGAATTGCTTCATCTAGGTAACCAATGAAGTTCATTAACAAGTTTCTCAAACCACAATATGCTTCAAGGCTTGAGGGAGATGAGTATATATGTCTGTAGAGGCAGGATGAAATTTATAAAAAAATGAAACACTTTGTGGGTATGAGGGTATCTTTTTATAGTTTCATATAACGCATTTAGGTCAAAGTCTGGTGTTTCAGAAATGTTTCTAACACTGTTGGAAGAATGAATGCTGTTTAATATCTAACAGTGGCATTCACATTCACCTGATATCATTTGAACTATGATGGCCACATAACAAGAAGATTGAAGCGTTTTAAAAGTAAATACTACATAAGAATTTCTAATAGCAGTTATTTATTTTTAAAGTAAATTATATTCTCAAAGCATATGGATATGGAAAATTAAAATGTGAAAGTATAAAATCACGCACCTGAAATCAATTACAGAAATAGTTTCATATATGGTATATTCTTCGATACAAAAAAAAAAAAAAAGGTCACTAGAGAATAAATCCATAAACTTGTGCTCTGGTTTGTCTGAATGACTTACCAGTATCTTAGCACTTGGGCATTTTTGTAGTTTTTCCTGCTTTAGTCAAGGCTGTTGTAAGATTTGGACACATGAATGCTTGGGTAAACAATTTGATAATTATAAAGTCTGTACAGATGAAAAGTATTATTACTGCCTTTAAGAATGATTTCATTACTCACCTGAGCATTAAATTTAGTTTTATACTTTGTGGCAATTACATTATTCTTATGGTACGGTAATATATAAATGCAAGTTTATTAAAAGCAAATGAAATTTCTATTTGACCTTGAATTCAAGGAAAATCTCACAAAACTTATATCCTTATCCAAAAACCAAGAGTTATATCAACTACAATTTTGTAAACCTACCAAAACACTCCCAAGATACTTCCAATTAAATATGTTTTATATCATTTAAATACAAGAATCACGAAACCATAAGTTACTCAGGAACTTCTGTAAAAAAATGAGAAACATATAATCTATGTACATTACTTGCTCTTATTACTATTTCACATTTTTGTGGCTTTTATATCCTAATTACAAAAAAGAATAATTGTCATTGATATAAATCAAACAAATCAGAAGTAAAATAAAATATATCCTTGCGATTTTAGCCCCGAAGACAATGACATAAACGGTTTCGTATTTTCCCTTTTCCTGTTTGTGTATGTACATGTGTGAAACAATATGAATAACTGTCACAGATGGCCATTCTCTGAGCATGCCAACCACAGGAAAAGAATGGAGAAAACCAGCGCCAATCGTATACTTGCTAATTGTTAGCCACTTTTTTTGATAAAGGAGTTTATTTAGCAAGCACATTGGCACTGTTTACAATGCAAATCAAGCTTTATTCTGTGCAACTTTCCATGACTATCTTATCTAAGCCTCATCACCTTATGAAATAACTATTACTAGCAGGTACAAGTGGCAATTTCTATTGTGTAATATTAGAAGCCCTATCATAATAAAACCTAATGTTTGTTGATACTTCATTATTTTCAAAAAAGATGTACAGTGCCTTCATGATATTATCCCCAGTCCACAAAATAATGTCCCTGTCACATGACAATCTCCAATATTGTTAAAGAGGAACTGAAAATCAGGAACGTTAACTTGCCCTAAGACATAACGTCACATAGCTGAGGTTGCGCGTGTACGGAGTGAAAACACACACATCCGTTTCATGATATTGCACATAATACGGAGCATCTATAGGACTGGAAGTTGATTTCTTTCCACAATAATTGAGGTTTTCAGGTGAGTGCAATCCATAGGCCTATCAGCGGAAATTGGAAAGTGGCTTTGCTGTTTAAAAGTATTCTGACCCAACGACATGAAAATGATTGGACAACTTTTTAAACGCCATACAGCACTGATGGTTTAGCTACACGTGCAGTGGTGCAGTGGATGCCACAGAATCCCCAAGGAGAGATTACAGTTTTCCAAGGGCCATGTCTACAGAATTGTGGAGCCACTGGGCTTTTCTACACACAGTATTACGATTGGAGCGGTCTCACAAAAACTTTTCTGAAGAAGAATGTTGTCTAAACTAGTCACAAAGTGATGGGTGAAAGAAATGCTAGAGAAGGGGTTGAGACAGTTATCGCCAGCCGTCTTTGCATTTTAGTTCATTTAAAGAGAGCATTTCAATGATTTATGATAGGGTTAAATCAAAGTTGTCTTAGAAAAAATATAAAGCCTGTTGTTTTTCCATGTTTTGCTTTGCTTTATTTCTTAGCTAATGTCCTATACATGTATAAAATAATCTTGAAAAACAGAAAATAAATTACCCATTTTCTGAGTACTTAGAAAAACTGAATCAAAATAGTGCAAAATTTCCTATTTAATAAGATGATTCAAAAGAATACATTTTCATTTGAATAGAAAATACATAAAATCACCCTTTATAAAAGGTTTAAATTGTTTGAGGAATAAATTCTCATTTGTATTGATTAATTTTTTTTTAATTAAAGTATCCCTTTACAGAACAAATCATAATTGAATTTCTTTCAAGGCCCAGGAATAATATTTTCCTTTTCACCCAGGAATGAGCATAAACCATTTCCTCTGCAAAAAAAAATTGGGGATCCTCTTCTAGGAAAACATTTAATGTGCTTTGAAGAAAAGTTCAACTTTTAATCAGGATAGGTGCCCTTGAGTCGATCACATGAGTTTTGCTCAACATCATCAATTATGCCACCACATAATGATGCTATGGAGGACTGTCAGATTTCTGATGCATTTAATGCTTTTTTTATGTGGCCATTACTCTTTGATTTTGAATCTCTGGAATATGAGTTCAGAATGTATCAGTCTATTGTAATAGTGTAGTGAGATTACAGTTGATATTATTTTCTTCTTAAATAATATTGTGTTTTTTATCCAGGAATTTCTTTTTAAAAAGAACAAAGATACCCAGGGTGTTTGCTACACATTTATGTTATATTGGTTCAATCTTCACCTTACTATAGACTAGGGTGTTCCTGTGAGGGGGACATTCTTATTATCCCAATTTAAGATGGGAAAAATGAGGCACTGGTCAGTCAACCAGCTGTCACAAGGCTCGTCATACGGCTATTAAATGGAGGAGGCAGAAATTAAACCCCAACACTCCATGTTCACATCCAGGCTCTTAACCACTATCCCATAATGCTTCTAGACATGTCTTATTTATGCCGAGATTTATCAGTTAATGAGAAGAATTATTATAAATTTGATCCTAAAAATAGCATCTCTAAACTTTGTCAAAATAAAAAGTTAAACAAATTAAATAAGTATGGAATTAAAGTAAAGGGACATTTTATGATTCATTTAAAACAATTCCTGTGATATTCATGGACTATTATTTCAGAAAAAAAAATATAAAATGTTGACATCTGTTCCTTAATTCTTACTTCTAGGTTATATTTAGCTTTTGTGAAAACACTGCTGCTTGAATGTTTTGTTTTTTTTTTTTTTCTGTCTCACAAGTTTCTATATACATCTTATTCTTCTTTTACATTCATTTTTTAAAACTTCTATTTCAATGAACAATATTTTCATCTGTCTCAAAAACTTACTCTGCTTTCCCCTTCTTATTTTGCCTATGTGTAACAAAAGCTATATCTATGATTCAGATGGAAAGTATGAGATGATTTGTTGGGGATACCAAGAGACTAAAAAAAAACAATAAACTTGGAACAGAGATCCCTCTTTCATGGTCTATCTGCATAATACAGTGGGGCAAATAGCTAGGAAAATTTATATCATTATTCCAAGTGTGAAAACTTGACTTACACCCACGTACACTTCCAACCAAGACACCAGACTCAATCTTAGTTAGCATTGTGTCATCTCCCAGCATGTTCGCACCTTGAGTATTCCCAAACTGTTTTCGAAATATCGACGTTCAAATCAAATCACACTTCGCTAATCAATATTTATGTCATGTTTAGCGACTTCATTGCCCTAATTTTCAGTTATCTCATCTACTGGACTCTGAAAAATACAATACCTACCTATTAGATTTAAGTGAAATAGTACTTATTCTATAAGTTTATTCAGCTGCATCATAATAATATTGTTGATTCTTTTACTATGTATCTGTTAATATTGCTGCTTGGTTTTTTGCTGTTAGTGTAATTAAATTACATAGATTTTAATTCCAAACCAATTATAATAAAGAATAACAGGAATAGCAGTGTATCTCTGCGTTGTTCTTGACTTTAAGGGTAATTTTTTGTCCCATCATGGTGAAATTATTATATTAATTATATTATTATACTGTGTTAATTGCTTTATGTTAATTATGTTATATTTTAAGTTGTGTTAGAAGCCTGTTCAACTACTTATATTTAATATGGTTTCAACCTGAAGTATAAGTTACATTTGGCCAAGGACTATATTTAAAGAGTGTTTCATGTTATCCATCTGTGACCTACTAATGTGGGTGAACTACATTCGTACATTTTTGAAGCTGGAAACAACTTTCCGTGGATGGAATCTGCCTGAATGCTGTGTCCTTCCGCTAATGACTGTTAGATTCGATGCAGTAATACAGAGTGAGAGAAGCAAGTAGAATGTGGTTGCAGATGAAGTTAGAAGCTGAGACTAGATGAAGTAGTGACTTGATTTCAGAAATGTAAAATCACTTCCGAGAGAATTCAGCAAGGAATTTACCTTGTTCTTTCAGTGCCTTCTCCCGTCTCTGATCCATCATCCTCTCTCTCTCGGCTGATGAACTTGCTTATTTGACTGAGAAATAAGAAGCCATCAGGAGAGAATTTCTTAATGATCCCATTCTAAATCTAAAATCTCTCAACTCCATACTCTGCCTTTCCTCACCTAAAAATCTCTTACACTGTCAAAGGAAACTAGGGCACTCAGAGAACCTTTCTTTTTTACTTTCCAGTTGAAATTTTCCCTCGGGCCATTAACATATTGAAATTTCTCTCACCTGAAACAATACCAGCATCGGCAATGAGAACAAAGCAAAGAGCTGTGACTCCATTGTCCCCCCAATACTACCTCCTCTCTCTTCTTTCTTTTACAGCAAAACTGCTCCGAGAGTCGGTCATGTTTACTGTCAGTAGTTCCCGACGCCCCCGTTTCTTCTAAATCTATCCCACTCCAACATTTTTTCACCATTACTGAAAATAAACTACTCGTTAAATTCTCCTAATATTGCCAGATTCAAAGGTTAATTCTCTACCATCATTTCCTGAAATCTCAGCAGCATTCAAAACAATTGATTTCTTTTTATTTCTTGAACAATTTTCCCCACTTGACTTCCAGAAAACCATGTGTTTTTCTGCTCCACTATCTGCTTCCTTTCTACCTTGATGTTCTCTCTTTACCTTCTTTCAACTTCCAATCCTTCTGAGGGCTCTCTAACTCCACTCACTCCCTTTCCCAAGACCTTAAACACTACGCATCACGCAATGCTTAGATGTGCCATTGAACTTGCAGATTAGTTAAGTCCAACTGACACCTTGGCGCCTCCACTTGGGTTTCTCATAGGTATTAGAGACACAATATAGTACTCACATAGTTTTAAATTGTGTGTTAGCTTATTATGTTCTTCCCAATGGCTTCTAATCACACTTAGAGTAAAATTCAAAGTCTTTATTAAATTTGAACGTGTGTTACATCCGCTGACTTCTGAAGAACCTATAGAACTTGACTGTTCTAACCATATTCCCCCTTGATGAAGCTGTTAAAGCCATAATGACTTCCTGGAGAAGCCTTCAAAGCCCGTGCATTCTCCTACATCAGGGCCTTTCTACTTACACTTCTTTCTGCATAAAATACAGAAACTGGAAATTTGAGAGCATTTTAAGCTCATATTGTTACATGATACTTTCTTCCTTCATTTAAATATCTACTGAATAGCAGCTACAGAGAGGCCTTTCTTGACACTATACAAAGTAGCTCTTGCCTACTTTGTTTCTTTAAATTATCCATCCTCAATTCCTAGAACAACATATCTCAAAAATAAAGAGCTTTGAAAGAATTAATAAATATTTGAAATGACAGAATATACAAGGGCCAGTTGTGGAGGCTATTTAAATGTCTAGAGGCAGAGTGAATAAAGGAACACAAAGATGTTAAAAGAATGGGTTAGAAATAAACACTTTTCTTAGAAACAAGGAATAGATAAATATTAAAAAATGCAATCCTCTCTCATGCCACAGAATATAAAAATTGCAATGTGATATGTATGCAATGGTTTCAGTTTTGTTTACAAAAAAGAGAAGGATAAAAAAAAACAAAACATATTCACCACAATGGGTAAAATTACGTTCATAAGCCATATATTTATGGTGTTCTTTCTAATCAGTATCATAGTTATTCAGAATAACTAAGTCACACTTAAAAAAAGATTCTATAATTTGCCAAATCTCATGTCAGAATTTATTTAAATAAAGAGCAATATCTGCACATTTAAAGTTTGATTTCCTTAGCCAATTAGTATATAAAAAATCAGGAATACAGAAACATATGACAAATACTATGGGGATGACTTAGAATTTCCAGCTTGATGAGATATGAGGTGCAGAGAGCGAATGACTAAATGCCAAAGAATAACTTGATTTCAGCCCGAGAGGTGCCATGTGAATTAGTCAAGTCATTTAATCTTCCTGAATCTTAATTTCTGTATCTATACAAAGTAGAAGCAATAATACGTGGTCATTTAGTATATTTGAGATCAAAGACATCAAGGTAATGTATGCAGTGTACTGGAAAAATACTAAATGCTATATATAAATAAAAATTTATTTTACATAAAATTCAGTAAATTCCTGTATGAAAATGAGATTTTTGTCCCACTTCTCAAAGAGCACAAGCAAATACATAACTGACCATGAATCGCTAACCAAAAATGACTGACTTAGCTATGTTTTCAAAAGGTATGCAATTTTTATGAGAAAAATGCTGCATTTTCGCAGTCACCTTAAAAAATTGGAAACTTGACTGAGAGCGTTTAAAGCTTTATTTATCTGCACCATGTTCAGCAAGAAAACATTGGTCATTCCCCTTTAAAGATCTCATTTATTACTTGTCAAACGGGGCAGAGTTCAATACACGAGTGTTTTCCCACTGGGGCAGTTTCTTGGCTGAGGTGAGTAAGTATATCAGGAAGACTTGGACAGTTAAAGAATTAAAATGTCCTAAATAGCACAGCAGCAAAAAAAGTTGATATGTGGCTTCCAGAGAATGTAACCAGTATAAAATCCAACAGGTACTATTATTTTTAGAAACGTTTTGCATGGCTCCAAGTGGGGATGATTGTGGGGGTGTGAGAACACTAGCAGAGGAAAGAAATAATTGGCAAATTCTCCCCTGAAGTTAAAGATGGTTTAAGAAACGGAAGCTGTGTACCTTGGATTATTGCTTAAGCAGTCGATTGGTTGGAGGAGGGACAGGGTGTTAGCAGTCAGTAGATGCACAAACATTTCTTATGATACGCATGATCAGAAAGACCTCAAAAACCTGCATCGTCAGTAAGAAGCTTTGGAAACCTGGGAGAATTCCACTTTGTTTCAGTTTCTTTTATGAAATTCCAAGCAATGAAAGAGGCCTAAGAAATGGGGCCATAATGAGGATCTTCCTACAATTTGCAAAATCCTGACCGAACAAGATTTTTGTTGGTGGTGTTGTAATTGTTTTTTTACTAGCTAAGCAGTTGCAGGTAATTCCGGTATTATGTTGAATTTTAGTCTCAACAGTATTAGAGAAAGTGTTACATAGAATCAGACGGCTGCACCAACAGACAGTAAATCCCAAAATCATCTTCCCTTTATTCAATAATAATACTAAAAATGAAACTGATTGATTAATGGTGAGGTTAAAACGACATCTTAATCATTTACCTCATGTTTGGGGAGAAGAAGACAGTGAAATAATGAACCAGTATTGGTCGTTGATTTATTTTATGGGTTCTTATTAAAATTCTAAAACTGGGAATGCTAAAAAAAAATTCTTAGCATAGAAATAATAAATATGACTACCTCTCTTTATATAGAATCTGGGATCACCCTTCTTCATTCTTTGGCAATTTCTTGGCAATTTCAATTACCTCTAGGAAAAATCTTTCCAATTCCTTGACCAAATTAGTCCCATGGCTCCTCTCCTCCCAAACTCCCCTATGTGTATGCTCAGTCATCTACTACGACAGCAGTGCCCTAGATCTTGTCATCAGTGATGTCTGACCCACACATTGATCTTGGCTTCAGACATCCCTCTCTATTTCCATCTCTAATCATTGACTTCTCTCCTCAAATTCACTTCCTCAGTCTCACCGTTTAATAGCCCGACTCCAACAATAATTCACGCCACCATGATCTCCTCCCTGTCAACGCCACCATTTCTCACTCTCACTAATCCCTCCTCACTTATCAGTTTTACCTACCCTAAACAACAGGGCACATATGTATTAGTCCATTGACTTTTCTAACGTAGAAATTAAAGCTCAGAGGGTTTAAATATCTTGCCCAAACTGTCATTGGATTCAAAGTGAGATTTCTGGCTGC
>NW_006439191.1:3074721-3078034 GCF_000325575.1 Pteropus alecto | reverse complement strand
AGTTCAAGAATGACAAATAAAAGCTAGATCAGTGGTTTTCAAACCTGGATGCACATCAGAATTACCCAAGGGGCCTTTAAATATGACTTTCTCTGATGTCGCTGTCTGGTTTCTCCTTATGTCCACCTCTCTCTTGATGTCTACTTCTGGATTTTTTTTTTTTTCCTTGAAGTTCTTTTGTTGTTTTCAGACCTCTTGGGAAACCAGATAAAATCTATAAACCTCCTCAACAGATCAATGTCATGGACACAAAGGGTTGCCTACTACTTTAAGTGACTTTTGACCCATTTGAAACCTGTACGATAAATAAAAATTAAGAACTCATAGATTATTCCCAGGGATGAATCAGATCTTGTGGGTTCCCGAACATTACGCAATATTAAGAGCTAAGAAAAATAATCCAAAATTACAAACGCAATTAGTTACAAGACCTAGAAAGGAGCCAGTGTGAGTGAGAGGCCCTTCAGTATGAGCCTCATTAACATCACGGATATTCCATTTCTGATTACGCCCTGCTGCCTTCTAACCACTATCTATTACAAAAAACTCAGCGATTTGGATAAACTAACTAATGATTCTGAGTCATTTTGCCTGGAGGGAACTGTGACTCAGAGTTTCCTGCAGGATAAATTTGGAGAAAATCTCTAAGTCCCTATTCTCTTTGTACTTTTATGACTCAATGTCATAGTTCTTTAGTACTGATGATCTTTTAATCTGCCTTTTAAGTGGTTCCAAGTTAAATATTTAATGGATAAATCTAAACAGTATTCAAAATGACATACATTCTTTCATAGAGAAGCTATCCTTTAGCATTTTTCTTTCATGAAAAATGGTTCAGGAATTACTGCACGTAAAATGCCGCCATCCCTAGCTCCCAGTGATCACAAGTCCAAGGCCAATAGTTAAATTCTATGAGGTGGTTAATAATGTAGTTAAATATTTTGTACCTGCCACTTACAATTTATTTCTCATATTACTAGTCTAGCTCAATCTCTTGCATAGAAACAAATAATCTTATCACTGATCTCTCTGTCTCCAGTTTCTTCTCTTGGTATTCGACTTTTCATCATCTGAATGATTTATTCCAAAGCTGCCTTATTCACTCAGAAGTATAGCTTTGATCTTACCATTACCTATTTAGAAACTCCTTATTGAATTATTAAAATGCTTATCTAGAATATGTATTAATGTTTACCATATGCTTGGCACCTGCCATGCATTTTTTGCATTTATTCGTAATGCCAAAATCATGAAGTAGACATTCTTATTACCCTTATTTTACAGATAAGGAAACAGTCTTAGAAGCAGCTTGACTACAAACTCTGCGGCAGCAGTAAGTTCAAGAGCCAGGAGTGAAATCGGGTCTGTCTTATCTGTGCTTCACCATTACGTTATATGTTAAAAAACTGAATATTGAATACTGGCTCCACTCTACCTTCCCAGACTTAGTTCCCACAGTACAACGTCGTAGTGCGTCCGATGAGGCCACATTGAACTGCTCCGTGTCACCGTCCTTATCCTACCCTTCTCCAGCTTAGGATGTCGTCCATCCTTTTCCTAGAAATCCTCTTACTCTTTTTTGTCGTATTCAAATACATGTTCTTGAGAACCCACTGCAAATTCCATGTGCTCCATAAGACATTTCCTGTTTCATTTCTGAATGTGATGCCTCCTTCCTCTGAACTGCCTTCGCCTTCTGATCTAGTCTATAGGCATGATACATTCCAAGTTTCTACCTTACACTTTAGTTTTGTCTTTGATGGTATATTACACTTCACTTGTCTATATCCTATGTGAGCTCGCGGAGGACAGGATGTTCACCTGATTTATCTCTATGTGCCTCAAAGCACATGGTATCTTCTCCCTAGTAGATGTTTAATAAATACTGTTGAAAGAACAGACACAGCATAGACACACGTTTGCTTTACTCAGTGAATCTTACTGTATTAACTTCTACTGGCCGAGATCCAAGATGTGTTCAGCTTCTTCCATGAGCTGTTATACTCAAGTGCTATAATCATGTTAGTACAGAGGAAATCATTCAGTATTCATAGTGCCACAGAACAATAGCCTTTACCCACTGTCTTTTACAAGTATCCAGGGTTTATTCTCCTACTACTGTCATTATCATTCACTTACCACTAACTGAGGCCCAATACCAGAAAGCCAGGCTCGAACGCAATACAGGTGACATCTCTACTGTGTAGAGATCATTCTCAGGTTGTAACCCAGCATTATAGGGAACCCAGAAGACCCTGAGAATTTCAAGAACTGAGCTTAGGTTCTGACCAGGTTAGAGAAAACCAATACAACACCATAAAAATAAAATGATAAGGTGCAGAGACTTCATAATTATACAAAGGACTTCTTATACACTTCTTCTAACGTGGTCTAGCAGAAGGTGCATTGTGGTACTGGATTTTTTTTCCTGAGTTCTGGCATTTGAGCCCAAGACCATGAAGGTCAATTTATGTATTTAGTGGGAAATAGTAAGTAATAATCCTCTTAGAGTATCTCTCAGCCTCTGAATCATCTAGGCATTCTGCAAGTTAGTAACATGCATCTAGCATGTTTTCAAGGTTTCTGTTCGTTACCCTTGTTATTTCACAATGGATTTCAGAGTTCACCACACTTAAACCAAAGTTTTAGGTGAGCCTTGGAAAAGTTCTCGGTATGTTTTGAGCTTGAAATTATTTTAACCTCTAAACTGCTCCCAAAACATAGAACGAGTTAAATGGTTCTCTTCAACTAAAATTCTAGCCAGATCTTCGAGTCGATCCAAACAGGAACTCTATTTCAGATTCTAAATATAATTCAAAACCAGTCTGGGTTCTGAGTTCACCTATTGAAACAGAAGATTCTTTTGTCTATCATTTGTATATTATCATATGAATCATATCATTTGTAATATGTTTTTCAAAATTACGGTTAGTCACAAAGTGATATTATATGCCATATGCAGTTGTAAATATTCTAATAATGATAGTTACAGTAATGAATGAAATGGATATTGGTTAATATTGATGATTTCAGTGTTTGTTTATAAAAATAAATACATTTGCATATTATAAATTCAAAATGTCATATTATATCATATAATTATTTTTTCTTGGAAACAGTAAATCATGAGCTGAAATTAATATATTATAGGACTATATCTAAATCTTTAAGTTCAAATTTGAAACACCTCATTTATACTGTTAAATGTTAATTTCATATGAAGATTTTTTTTTCTAGTGTTTGACATCTTTCTATTGATATAAATATCAAGTAAACTTTTACAACTTTAAAATAAGTTAAGCATATATTTTTT